>NW_024070192.1:35607675-35857772 GCF_014754425.2 Oryx dammah | reverse complement strand
CAATATGCTGTCTAGGTTTGTCATAGCTTTTCTTCCAAGGAGCAAGCATCTTTTAATTTCATGGCTGTGTCATCATCTGCAGTGATTTTAGACCCTCCAAAATAAAGTCTGTCCCTGTTTCCATTGTTTCCCCATCTATTTGCCATGAAGTGATGGGACCAGATGCCATGATCTTCATTTTTTGAATGTTGAGTTTTAAGCCAGCTTTTTCACTCTCCTCTTTCACTTTCATCAAGAGGCTCTTCATTTCCTCTTTGCTCTCTGCCATAGGGGCAAAAGCTAATAGAGTTTTGCCAAGAGAACACACTGGTCATAGCAAACACCCTCTTCCAACAAGACAAGAGACGACTCTACACATGGACATCACCAGATGGTCAACACCAAAATCAAATTGATTTTATTCTTTGCATCCAAAGATGGAGAAGCTCTATACAGTCAGCAAAAACAAGACCAGGAGCTGACTGTGGCTCAGATCATGAACTCCTTATTGCCAAATTCAGACTTAAATTGAAGAAAGCAGGGGAAAACCATTAGACCATTCAGATATGACCTAAATCAAATCCCTTATGATTATACAGTGGAAGTGAGAAATAGATTTAAGGGACTAGATCTGATAGACAGAGTACCTGATGAACTATGGACAGAGGTTCGTGACATTGTACAGGAGACAGGAATCAAGACCATCCCCATGGAAAAGAAATGCAAAAAAAGAAAAATGGCTGTCTGAGGAGGCCTTACAAATAGCTGTGAAAAGAAGAGAAGTGAAAAGCAAAGGAGAGAAGGAAAGATATTCCCATTTGAATGCAGGGTTCCAAAGAATAGCAAGGAGAGATAAGAAAGCCTTCCTCAGTGATCAATGCAAAGAAATAGAGGAAAACAACAGAATGGGAGGGTCTAGAGATCTCTTCAAGAAAACTAGAGACACAAAGAGAACATTTCATGCAAAGATGGGCTCCATAAAGGACAGAAATGGTCTGGACCTAACAGAAGCAGAAGATATTAAGAAGAAGTGGCAAGAATACACAGAAAACTGTACAAAAAATATCTTCATGACCCAGATAATCACGATGGTGTGATCACTCACCTAGAGCCAGACATCCTGGAATGTGAAGTCAAGTGGGCCTTTGAAAGCATCACTACAAAGCTAGTGGAGGGGATGGAATTCCAGTTGAGCTATTTCAAATCCTGAAAGATGATGCTGTGAAAGTGCTGCACTCAATATGCCAGCAAATCTGGAAAACTCAGCAGTGGCCACAGGACTGGAAAAGGTCAGTTTTCATTCCAATCCCAAAAAAAGGAAATGGCAAAGAATGTTCAGACTACCCCACAATTGCACTCATCTCACACGCTAGTAAAGTAATGCTCAAAATTCTCCAAGCCAGGCTTCAACAGTATGTGAACCGGGAACTTCCAGATGTTCAAGCTGGTTTTAGAAAAGGCAGAGGAACCAGAGATCAAATTGCCAACATCCACTGGATCATCAAAAAAGCAAGAGAGTTCCAGAAAAACATCTATTTCTGCTTTATTGACTATGCCAAAGCCTTTGACAGTGTGGATCACAATAAACTGTGGAAAATTCTGAAAGAGATGGGAATACCAGACCACCTGACCTGCCTCTTGAGAAACCTATATGCAGGTCAGGAAGCAACAGTTAGAACTGGACATGGAACAACAGACTGGTTTCAAATAGGAAAAGGAGTATGTCAAGGCTGTACATTGTCACCCTGCTTATTTAAATTCTATGCAGAGTTCATCATGAGAAATGCTGGGCTGGAAGAAGCACAAGCTGGAATCAAGATTTCCGGGAGAAATATCAATAACCTCAGATATGCAGATGACCCTACCCTTATGGCAAAATGTAAAGAAGAACTAAAAAGCCTCTTGATGAAAGTGAAAGAGGAGAGTGGAAAAGTTGGCTTAAAGCTCAACATTCAGAAAACGAAGATCATGGCATCTGGTCCCATCACTTCATGGGAAATAGATGGGGAAATAGTGGAAACAGTGTCAGAGTTTATTTTGGGGGGCTCCAAAATCACTGCAGATGGTGACTGCAGCCATGAAATTAAAAGACGCTTACTCCTTGGAAGAAAAGTTATGACCAACCTAGATAGCATATTGAAAAGCAGAGACATTACTTTGCCAACAAAGGTTCATCTAGTCAAGGTTATGGTTTTTCCAGTGGTCATATATGGATGTGAGAGTTGGACTGTGAAGAAAGCTGAGTGCCGAAGAATTGATGGTTTTGAACTGTGGTGTTGGAGAAAACTCTTGAGAGTCCCTTGGACTGCAAGGAGATACAACGAGTCCATCCTAAAGGAGACCAGTCCTGGGTGTTCATTGGAAGGACTGATGCTGAAGCTGAAACTCCAGTACTTTGGCCGCCTCATGCAAAGAGTTGACTCATTGGAAAAAACCCTGATGCTGGGAGGGTTTGGGGGCAGGAGGAGAAGGGGATGACAGTGGATGAGATGGCTGGATGGCATCACTGACTCAATGGACATGAGTTTGGGTGAACTCCGGGAGTTGGTGATGGACAGGGAGGCCTGGCGTGCTGTGATTCATGGGGTCGCAAAGAGTCGGACATGATGAGTGACTGAACTGGTAACGTTGGTGTCATCTGCATATCTGAGGTTATTGATATTTCTCCCGGCAATCTTGATTCCAGCTTGTGCTTCATTCAGCCCGGCATTTCACGTGATGTACTATGCATATAAGTTAAATAAGCAGGGTGACAATATCTAGGCTTGACCTACTCTTTTCCCAATTTGGAATCAGTCCGTTTTTCCATGTCAGGTTCTAACTGGACATAAGGGATCTCATAAGGGATCGCAATAAATATTGTGGGTGGAACGTGGGGAGGGAAGGAGAGAAGGACGTAAGGGAGGAAGGAAGTACTCACAAAAAGAAGAGATCTTCAGAGTTCCTTCCATCTCTATGATTCTAGAATATTAGTAACTACAACAAGGAAGCCCGTGGTGAATTACAAAGATTTCAAAGGCAACCAAAAGTCACTCCAAAAAATGGATTCAGGCATCCTTGCCCTTCATCATCAATGAAACAGCCCTGCCTTTAAAGATGATTACCAAGGAGTCCCCATTTTTTCAAATACTCACTAAGTCTCCACTATTATGAATCTGGGTAGGGAAAATCCATCAAAACATGAAAATATTCACCCACCAACTTCCAGTTAGTCCCCTTGCAAAAAAAAAAAAAAAAACAAAACCCTCCCAACTTAATATCCATGACTGTTTCCACCTATCTAGTTAACACCTTGTCCCTTGGGTGATGTAAAGATTTTGCATAATAAAATTAAAATACTGTACAATGAAAATTTATTAGAAAGTAAAATTCAGATCTTCCAACAAAAGAAGGATTTGGACTTTCCTATTACATACTTTCCAGTAGAGGTGGGTGTATGTGGCTTTCTTGTCCTTTATCGGCCTAACTCTTCAGGGAGAGCCTGATTGAAAAAACCTTCACAGCCCTCCCTGTGTAGTCAAATCTTTTATAAACACTTAGGGCACCATGTACTCTTCAGAACAGCATTCACTACTGTTAACATTCTATATTTATTCATGGAATTGTTTAACTATCTCCTCTTGATGATTTTAAGTTCTATGAGGGGACCTTGGATTTGCTCAACATTCATTGCATCACCAGTGTTTGGCAGAGAGCAGGCATGACATACATACTTTTAGAGCAAATGAATTACATAATGAATTCACAGGAGTAGCATGTTAAACCCAGATGAGATCAGAATGCCTTTTGTTCTTTAAAAAAAAAAAAGTACTAAAAAGCCAAAACAAACCACTCTCAATATGACTTTATATTTCTCAAAAAAAAAAAAAAAAAGAGTAACTACCGTTCTTCCCCCAACCATCCTTTTTCATTCTTCTGGCTTAAGCAGATTTTGGTTCTTAAAAAAAAAAAATGCTATTTGTGCTTTTAAAAGTAATATAAGAAATACAAGAAAACATTCATGTTTACAACTTTTCTGAAAAAAAGAAGAGTAGAAGACTAGCCCACCAGATTTTAAAACATAGTTAAATAATATCATATATGAAACGTATCGCCAGTCCGGGTTCAATGCATGATACTGGATGCTTGGGGCTGGTGCACTGGGACGACCCAGAGGGATGGTATGGGGAGGGAGGGGGGTTCAGGACGGGGAACACGTGTATACCTGTGGCAGATTCATGTTGATGTATGGCAAAACCAATACAATATTGTAAAGTAGTTAACCTCCAATTAAAATAAATAAATTTATATTTAAAAACAAAAAACAAAAAATAAAACATAGTTAAAAGCTCACTATAACAATTTATTATCAAAGCAGATAGAAACAGGTAACAAACAGAAAGTACTTAAAATACATAACCAAGTATACTTTGGCCACCTCATGCGAAGAGTTGACTCAGTTGAAAAGACTCTGATGCTGGGAGGGATTGGGGCCAGGAGGAGAAGGGGACGACGGAGGATGAGATGGCTGGATGGCATCTCCGACTCGATGGACGTGAGTCTGAGTGAACTCCGTGAGATGGTGATGGACAGGGAGGCCTGGCGTGCTGCAATTCATAGGGTCGCAAATAGTCGGACACGCCTGAGCGACTTCGGTTATTTCAGTTAAAGACAGTATTTAAAATCAGTGAGGAAAAGGAGGGTAATCCATTGAACTGGACTCAGAGAAGTCAGGTAATTTACCCAAAGTCCAACACCCATAAGTGATGGGTCAACGATTCTCTCTGATTTTCTAATTATCTTTCTCACTCAGAACTCGACCTGTTAAACATTTCGCTATCCTTTTTAAAATCTCCGTACTGCCAAGGCTTTTTTCTTTTTTTCTGCCAAGCCTGTGACAGGGCAATGCAAATAGAAGGCATCAATGAATCAGACCATAAAGGCACGAGGGGAGAAAAAGATTAAAAAGTAAATGTGGTTATCTGATGAGAACGCCCACCCAGACCGACAGGCCGAAGGCAGGCCCGTGGGCGGGTCTAGGACCCCCGGAGGACTTGCGTCTCGGTGGTGGCCTCGCTCGTGTAACGCGGCCCAGGCAGGTGCACCAACCTGCTCGGCGCAGGACCCTCAGGACTTTGCTTGCGCGAGACCGAGCTGACGACACCGAGTCTGCGCAGGGGAGACCCCAGAGCCGGTGGGAGGTGCCCTGGGGGCGCGCCCGCGGATTGGGCGACACAGCCGGGTCAGCTGCGGGAAGGTGAATGCCCCCTGGGGGGAGCACGCCGGAAGTGACTGGCCACTGGGGGCGCGGTGTCTGGGGTGGTGGCCCCGCGCCCAAGGGAGGAACAGGGACTGAGCGCTGGTGGCCATGGAGGGGGCCCCGGTCAAGCGGGAGGCTAGGGGTGGCCTGGAGGTGAGACCACGCCGTGACCGCATAACTGGGGGCCCCTGGAAGAGAGTTGGGGAGCAGATCTTCGGAGATGGGCGCTGAACTCTCATTTCTCTGTCAGGCGAGTGTATACTTTTCGGTTCTGTCTGATCATAACAAAGATTTGGAGTGTAGGACATTAAAGTCCTTGGAGTGTCATAGCTCTCTGGTCTTGGGCAGACTGTGTTATAGTTCTCAGATCTCGAACAGACCCTGTTATAGCTCTTAGACAAATCAGTGTTACAGCTCCATGTTTCAGTTATATTTTATTTAGAAAATAACAAGAAAATCCATCCTGGAGATGTGAGGGCATGTCCATTCAAAGACTGGAAGAGAAGAGCGATTCAGCGCGCAGGGGCGGGGCGGGGGCGGGAGGAGGAAGCATTGGCTCCCCTTTTTATATGTCCCGTCCCTCCCTCCCCCCACTCCTTCGCCTGCGCTATGTAAATTGGGTTAGCCAGGAGTGTTGTTTGTTTTACCTGAGGTCCTCACTCTGGTCCTCGGACCTTCCTTTGTTCTATTTTCGCGGGCTTTTCTCTTTCTTGTCTTTTAGCCTATTGTCTATTCTGGACTCCTTTTCCCTATTCTAACTACCTCAGTTCAGTTCACTTCAGTTCAGCTCAGTTCAGTCGCTCAGTCGTGTTCGACTCTTTGCGACCCCATGAATCACAGCACGCCAGGCCTCCCTGTCCATCACCAACTCCCGGAGTTCACTCAGACTCACGTCCATCGAGTGATGCCATCCAGCCATCTCATCCTCTGTCATCACCTTCTCCTCCTGGCCCCAGTCCCTCCCAGCATCAGAGTCTTCTCCAATGAGTCAGCTCTTCGCATGAGGTGGCCAAAGTACTGGAGTTTCAGCTTCAGCATCATTCCCTCCAAAGAAATCCCAGGGCTGATCTCCTTCAGAATGGACTAGTTGGATCTCCTTGCAGTCCAAGGGACTCTCAAGAGTCTTCTCCAACACCACAGTTCAAAAGCATCAATTCTTCGGCACTCAGCTTTCTTCACAATCCAACTTTCACATCCATACATGACCACTGGAAAAACCATAGCCTTGACTAGACGGACCTTTGTTGGCAAAGTAATGTCTCTGCTTTTCAATATGCTATCTAGGTTGGTCATAACTTTCCTTTCAAGGAGTAAGCGTCTTTTAATTTCATGGCTGCAGTCACCATCTGCGGTGATTTTGGAGCCCCCCAAAATAAACTCTGACACTGTTTCCACTGTTTCCCCATCTATTTCCCATGAAGTGATGGGACCAGATGCCATGATCTTCATTTTCTGAATGTTGAGCTTTAAGCCAACTTTTTCACTCTCCTCTTTCACTTTCATCAAGAGACTCTTTAGTTCCTCTTCACTTTCTGCCATAAGGGTGGTGTCATCTGCATATCTGAGGTTATTGATATTTCTCCCAGAAATCTTGATTCCAGCTTGTGCTTCTTCCAGCCCAGTGTTTCTCATGATGAACTCTGAATAGAATTTAAATAAGCAGGGTGACAATGTACAGCCTTGACATACTCCTTTTCCTATTTGAAACCAGTCTGTTGTTCCATGTCCAGTTCTAACTGTTGCTTCCTGACCTGCATATAGGTTTCTCAAGAGGCAGGTCAGGTGGTCTGGTATTCCCATCTCTTTCAGAATTTTCCAGTTTATTGTGATCCACACTGTCAAAGGCTTTGGCATAGTCAATAAAGCAGAAATAGATGTTTTTCTGGAACTCTCTTGCTTTTTTGATGATCCAGTGGATGTTGGCAATTTGATCTCTGGTTCCTCTGCCTTTTCTAAAACCAGCTTGAACATCTGGAAGTTCCTGGTTCACATACTGTTGAAGCCTGGCTTGGAGAATTTTGAGCATTACTTTACTAGTGTGTGAGATGAGTGCAATTGTGGGGTAGTTTGAGCATTCTTTGCCATTTCCTTTTTTTGGGATTGGAATGAAAACTGACCTTTTCCAGTCCTAACCACTAGACCATTCAGGTATGACCTAAATCAAATCCCTTATGATTATACAGTGGAAGTGAGAAATAGATTTAAGGGACTAGATCTGATAGATAGAGTGCCTGATGAACTATGGACAGAGGTTCGTGACATTGTACAGGAGACAGGGATCAAGACCATCCCCATGGAAAAGAAATGCAAAAAAGAAAAATGGCTGTCTGAGGAGGCCTTACAAATAGCTGTGAACAGAAGAGAAGCGAAAAGCAAAGGAAAAAAAGAAAGATACAAGCATCTGAATGCAGAGTTCCAAAGAATAGCAAGGAGAGATAAGAAAGCCTTCCTCAGGGATCAATGCAAAGAAATAGAGGAAAACAGCAGAATGGGAAAAACTAGAGATCTCTTCAAGAAAATTAGAGATATCAAGGGAACATTTCATGCAAAGATGGGCTCCATAAAGGACAGAAATGGTATGGACCTAACAGAAGCAGAAGATATTAAGAAGAGGTGGCAAGAATACACAGAAGAACTATACAAAAAAGATCTTCACGACCAAGATAATCACTAGGTGTGATCACTCACCTAGAGCCAGACATCCTGGAATGTGAAGTCAAGTGGGCCTTAGGAAGCATCACTACAAACAAAGCTAGTGGAAGGGATGGAATTCCAGTTGAGCTATTTCAAATCCTGAAAGATGATGCTATGAAAGTGCTGCACTCAATTCTAACTACCTAACATCTCCAAACGGAGAAGGCAGTGGCAACCCACTCCAGTACTCTTGCCTGGAAAATCGCATGGACAGAGGAGCCTGGAAGGCTGCAGTCCGTGAGATCGCTGAGGGTCAGACACGACTGAGCGACTTCACTTTCACTTTTCACTTTCATGCATTGGAGAAGGAAATGGCAACCCACTCCAGTGTTCTTGCCTGGAGAATTCCAGGGACAGGGGAGCCTGTTGGGCTGCCGTCTATGGGGTCGCACAGATTTGGACATGACTGAAGTGACTTAGCAGCAGCACCAACATCTCCAAAAAAGGAGAGTTTGCAGCTTTCAGGACCTAGGCACCGGATGGGCACCGTCAGGCCTTCTAAGCCCTTGGCCCTCATTTTGGTCTCAGCACGCCCCACCCATCCCCATCTTCAACTCCCCTCTCCTCCGCCGTGTCCCCTTTTTACTTTCTGTTCCAGTTCCCTCCTGTGAGCTCTGCAAACCATATCTCTCCCAGGCCCAGAATCAACCCCCAGGCATGAACTGACCTTGTTCCTTGTCCAGTGCTATGCCAAGCGCGTTTGTAGATGTAACTTCAAGTACAAGATTGGATTTCTATGCTCCAGGAGTAACGGACAGCCCTGTTGGGAAAACTAGACTGAACCACAGGAATGAACTGTATGGTTCAGACACGTTCTAATACCTGATCTAAAATGTTTGTACTGTTGGAGCTCAGAGAAGGAGGGACTTGGGCTGGTCTCTTCTTTGTGAAGTTCTGTATATTTTTTTAGGTATAGCTGCAAAAGTCATTTTCTTTGGCTAGCCTCCCAGGATTGCCATCTCTCACTTTAAACTGTTCATCTTTTTTAGCTTGTTTAGTTAAACAAGGGTCTGTTTCACAAGCACTTACTACCTGGTTTCGTGTCTAAGTCTTCCAGGCCCCTAGATAGGGACTCTTGTCTTATGCAGTAGTGAAGTTGCTCAGTCGTGTCCGACTCTTAGCGATCCCATGGACTGTAGCCTACCAGGCTCCTCCATCCATGGAATTTTCCAGGCAAGAGTACTGGAGTAGGTTGCCATTTCCTTCTCCAGGGGATCGTCCCGACCCAGGGATCAAAGCCAGGTCTCCCGCATTGCAGGCAGATGCTTTACCATCTGAGCCACTAGGGAAGCCCCTCTTGTCTTGTGTAGCATCATCTAATGCATGAATAAGAATTTAAAGGATTGAAATAATAATAATAATAAGGATTGAAATAGTAGAAGATATTAACTAAGGTGAGCCTGAAACCTGGAAGGTATTTGTGTAAGTCAGAGATAGTAAAAGTTTGGCCCCTGGGCCAGATTACTTTGTAGACACTTTTTCTTTTTTTTTCCTAGCCTCACCCTGCAGCTTGTGAGGATCTTGGTTTCTGACCAGGGATTGAACTCCAGCCATAGCAGTGGAAGTGCCAAGTCCTAACCACTTGACCATCAGGGAGTTCCCTCTAGACAAATTTTCTTGACTCATGCTGTTTGTTTTTACTTGAACTAGTGGCCAATATTTTAAAATCAGAAAATTTCTTTCACATCCACTCACTGAAAAGTCTGGGTTTTTAGCATCTCTTGGAAAATCAGAAGATGTGGCCAAACAGGACCCACGTGTCTGCATGGTACAATTAGCAGGAATTGAGTAGCAGTTCCCTCCTTTAGACTCAGTATAAGATTTTCAGATACCCAGTCCCCACTAATCATTGTCTCCCAGACATTGAAGCAAAGTACAAGCTGTCATTTACCACCTAGTTTATGTCACTCATTCTGATGAACTGCTTGGCCTTTTGCCACATTTGATCTTGATGTAGATGAAGGAGAGTAGGAAGGAGCACAAGTAGGAGAGTCATGGGCAAAGGGACAGAATGGGAAGAAGCCTAGTATATGGGAATGTTAGGACTTGAGAGCATAGGTTTGCTCTTAGGGAATCATAGAGCAGGGCTATTGCTATGGGTTAAATTGTATCCCCCAAAAGGATATGTTGAGGTCTTAGCCCCTCATGCCTCAGAAGGTGACCTTATTTGGAAACAGGGCCATTGCAGATGTAGCTGGGTAAGATGAGGTTATGCTGGAAGTAGAATGGGCCCCTACTTCAATATGACCAGTGTCCTTATAAGAAGATGGCCAAATGAAGAGACAGAATGCCACATGAAGATGGAGGCATACGCTGGAGTACTGCATCTGCAAAGCAAGGAACAAAAGGATTGCCTGCTGTCACCAGAAGCTAGGAGAGAGACCTGGACCAGTTACCCCTAGGAGCCTTCGGGAGGAAGCCACCCAGGCAACACCTTCCTTTCAGACTTCTAACTTCCAGAACTGTAAGAGAAGAAATTCCTGTTCTTTTAAGTCACCTGGTTCATGGGACTTTGTCATGGCAACCCTAGGATATAATCCAGCTCTGTGAGTCAACGAGAAGCTATTTTTCCTTTAATGGGTGATAGAAGAAATCATGATAGATTTTTACTCATTGGTCTTAGCCATGCCTTAGAAAATTATTTCATTTGACAGTGTTCTCAGCACTGATTGGAGCCAGAAAACATGTTTAGAGATTTTACAAGAATCCAAGCATGGAATGAGAACATTTTGAGTTAAGATGGAGTTGGAGCAGTTTTCAGAATTAGGTAAAATATACAGACAGAAGGGATAGAGAAGTCCACAATGACTACATGAGTGCTTCTCAGATTGTAGCAAAGCTAAAGAATCACCTGCAGCGTGAGCTGGGTGAGCACATATTGCTGGGCCCCTCCCCAACAGACTGATCCAGTGGGCCTTGACGATGCTTCAGAATTTGCATTTTACCAAGCTCCTGGTTGAGGCTGATGTTGCTGCTGTGTGGATCACATTTTTGGTAAACTACTGTGTTTCTGGCTTAGAAAAGTACAAGCCCCAATAGGGGCTTCTTCACCAGAATATCTCAGGGCCTAGAACAGTGACTGGACACTGTAGGCTCACTGTTGCTGCTGCTGCTGCTAAGTCGCTTCAGTCGTGTCCGACTCTGTGTGACTCCATAGATGGCAGCCCAACAGGCTCCCCCATCTGGGATTCTCCAGGCAAGAACACTGGAGTGGGTTGCCATTTCCTTCTCCAATGAATGAAAGTGAAAAGTGAAAGTAAAGTCTCTCAGTCGTGTCCGACTCTTCGTGACCCCATGGACTGCAGCCTACCAGGCTCCTCCGTCCATGGGATTTTCCAGGCAAGAGTACTGGAGTGGGTTGCCACTGTAGGCAGATTAAATATTTATTCAATGAAAACTAGTCATTTGGGCAGAAACAGCTGTAAGAAGGGGGAATACATTTAGAAGCAAAATGATGAGTTCATTTTATGCCTTTGATTCTTCTTGACTGTCCGTAAGACACTGGACTGGAGATGAATTGTGAATATAGGCTACAGTGTGAGGGGTTGGAGTTTTAGATTTATGATTCATTTTGGACAAAGGTGATCACTGAAGCCAGAGTTGATATGGTCATTTAGATACAGAATATAAAAGGGGAGGACTAGGAACTGAGCCTAGTAACACCAACATAATGGCTGGAAAAGCTGAAAGGGTAAAGACAATGAAAAAGTAGAGTGGGTAGAGTATCGTGCATTATGGAAGCCAATGGAGACAAGAATTTCAGGAATTATTTAGTCAAGGGGAAGGGGGAAGAGAGATAACCTACTATTCACTTATTCAATGATTTTTTAATTGAGCACCCACTATGGTCCAGGTAGTGGTCCAACACTGCACAAAATAAAGACCCCCACCCCCATGGAGCTTACACTCTTAGGAGGCTTACACTGTAGTGATGTGTGGCTTTCTGTACATTGAGGTGGGTTTTTTGGTTTTTACTCTGCCATGCAGCTTACAGCATCTTAGTTTCTCAACCAGGTCACAGCTGTGAAAGTGCCAAGTCCTAACCACTGGACTTGGAATTCCCGGGGTGGTTTTGTTTGTTTGTTTGTTTGTTTTTAATGTGTACAATAACACTTTGGAATAAGTGATATTTCTGTTTTTTACATTTGCAGAAATGATGGTTGGGGGAGATGAAGAAGCTGGGACTCTAACTTGGCTCTGCTGGCTTCGAAGCCCAGTTCTTTTCAGAACCCTGCAGGTCAGGAAGCAACAGTTAGAACTGGACATGGAACAACAGACTGGTTCCAAATAGGAAAAGGAGTACATCAAGGCTGTACATTGTCACCCTGCTTATTTAACTTCTATGCAGAGTACATCATGAGAAACGCTGGGCTGGAAGAAGCACAAGCTGGAATCAAGATTTCCGGGAGAAATATCAATAACCTCAGATATGCAGATGACATCACCCTTATGGCAGAAAGTGAAGAGGAACTAAAAAGCTTCTTGATGAAAGTGAAAGAGGAGAGCGAAAAAGTTGGCTTAAAGCTCAACATTCAGAAAACGAAGATCATGGCATCTGGTCCCATCACTTCATGGGAAATAGATGGGGAAACAGTGGAAACAGTGTCAGACTTTATTTTTGGGGCTCCAAAATCACTGCAGATGGTGATTGCAGCCATGAAATTAAAAGATGTTTACTCCTTGGAAGAAAAGTTATGACCAACCTAGATAGCATATTCAAAAGCAGAGACATTACTTTGCCAACAAAGGTCCGTCTAGTCAAGGCTATGGTTTTTCCTGTGGTCATGTATGGATGTGAGAGTTGGACTGTGAAGAAAGCTGAGCGCCGAAGAATTGATGGTTTTGAACTGTAGTGTTGGAGAAGACTCTTGAGAGTCCCTTGGACTGCAAGGAGATCCAACCAGTGTGGAACACCCAGACCCGAACCCCTCCCCCAGTAGGCCTGGGTCCTAGGTCGAAAGGAAAGGCAAGAACGGAGCCAAGGCCAGGAAGGCGCCAGTCATGTCTCCCACACTCCCGCAGCCTCCTCCTTCCTGGGCAGTAACACTTGAAGCTAGGAAAGTCTTGCCAAGGGCAGAGCAGCATCTTGGAGATCAGCCCTGGGATTTCTTTGGAAGGAATGATGCTAAAGCTGAAACTCCAGTACTTTGACCACCTCATGCAAAGAGTTGACTCATTGGAGAAGACTCTGATGCTGGGAGGGATTGGGGGCAGGAGGAGAAGGGGACAACAGAGGATGAGATGGCTGGATAGCATCACCGACTTGATGGACATGAGTCTGAGTGAACTCCGGGAGATGGTGATGCACAGGGAGGCCTGGCGTGCTGCGATTCACGGGGTCGCAAAGAGTCGGACACGACTGAGTGACTGAACTGAACTGAACTGAACTGAAGCTGCCTCTAAGCTGTAATCACCAGGGTCACTTTTCTGCTTCAGATACTACTTATATACTGATAATTCCAAAATCTGTGTGTCCATTCTAGATTTTCCTCCTGGGTTCCTGACCTGCTGATCCATCAGCTTCTCAGAAGTTTCCTCTTGGATACCTCACAGGTAAGTCAAATATGACATGTCTGAAGTGGAATTCACCAGCTCCTCCCTCTCACCCCCACTCTTTCACTCCCACTACCCAGTTTTTTTGTCTTTTTTTTTTTTGTAACTTTAAACTTTTTATTTTATATTGGGGTATAGCCGATTAACAATGTTCTGGTAGTTTCATGTGAACAGCAAAGGGAGTGAGCCATATATATACATCTATCCATTCTCCCTCTAACCCCTCTTCAATCCAGTCTGGGACATAACATTGAGCAGAGTTCCATGTGCTATACAATAGGTCTTTGTTGATTATCCATTTTAAATATAGCAGTGTTAGTGCACCAGTTCTTAATTTATCATATCTTGACTCCAAATCTACCCTTCTTTGCTTTGCTTATGTTACTAGATCTGAACCATCTCCTTTGCCAGCTGGTACAAGACTTATATTTTGTCAACAGAGGTTGCTGGAGGGAAATGCAAGGCCATAGGAAAAGGAAGGAACTTCTCTTGCTGGTGCTGGTGTGCTATTTATTTATTGGTGTGGTTGCCAGCAGATCAGCTAGGGTGATTGGCACTCACCCTAGTGGTTGCTTCCTGTGAACCCATTCTGGCCTGGACACAGGGCCCAGCAGGTTCCTACACCATCAAACAGGCCACTTCCAGCTCCAGACTGCCCACCTCCTCCAGTGAATTCCTCCACCACCCTGCAGGCCACTCCTACACACCAGCTCCAGCCTGCACCCCAGTAGGTTTCTTCTCCATCAATAGAGTGTGTGTTCCTGTGATAGCCACAATCCCTCTGAAAAATGTCTAAATCTCAGTGGGGAAGAGGGAAGAGCCAGCAGGGAAGAGTCTTCTTCTAAGTTTCTTGTTCTTCCCTCTATCTGCCTCTTAAGACTTTCTGCTGTAGGAAAGAGGTGAAATTTGTATTTTAGGAATTATAGAATGGTCTGCTTATCATTTCAGATTCTGAGACCAGAAGTAAGATAAAAGATTGGAAGTCAAAGACGGAAATTTTAGAAGAAAAAGATTCAGCAAGGACTGTATGAGAAAGACTCCAAAGACAGATCTCCCAGGAATGTGGGTTATTTGAAACCGATGATCCTGAGGACAGGTTATTGAGGTATTGGGTAAGCTCCTTAGATGATACAGTGAGACATCCCTCTTCCCAAGAGAGAGGTATCAGGGAAGTGAATGTGATCCCCAAAAAAATGATTGCAGGAGAGAGAGGCCATGGATGTAAGCAAAGAGAAAAAATCCTTTCTGCAGGAGAAAGAGCCCACAGATATGAAGTCTGTGGTCAGAGCTTCAAACAAAAGTCAGAAATAACATCAGAAAATTGATAATGTAAAGAAAACCTATGAATGTAAGGAATGTGGAAAAACTTTCAATCGAAGCTCAAACCTGATTATACATCAGAGAATTCATACAGGAAAGAAACCATATGTATGTAGTGAATGTGGAAAAGACTTTAATCAAAGTTCAAATCTTATTATACATCAGAGAATTCATACAGGAAAGAAACCTTGTATATGTCATGAATGTGGAAAAGACTTCAATCAGAGCTCCAACCTGGTTCGACATAAGAGAATTCATAAGGCTGAGAATCCCTATGAATGTAAAGAGTGTGGGAAGGCCTTCAAGGGGAGCTTGAACCTTGTCCTGCATCAGAGAATTCACACTGGAGAGAAGCCATATGTATGCAATGAATGTGGGAAGGCCTTCAATCAAAGCTCAGATCTTATTATTCATCACAGAACTCACACTGGAGAGAAACCCTATGAATGTTATGAATGTGGACAGACTTTCAGTCAAAGCTCACACCTGGTCACACATCAGGGATTTCATACTGGAGAGAAACCCTACAAGTGCAGCAACTGTGAAAAGACCTTCAGGCAGTGCTCCTGCCTCACTGAACACCAGAGACTCCACAGTGGGGAGAGACCCCATGAATGTTGCAAATGTGGGAAATCCTTCAGTGGTGCACAGCCTTTCTGAAACAGCAGGGGTTACACACTGGCAGGGAACTTGAATGTGAAAAAGCCTGTACTTCTGACCTGGATCTTATCCAACAACAGAGAATGCTCAGGGAAGAAAAATCTTATGACTGTACTAAGTGTGGAAAATCTTTCCAGGGAAGTTCAGATCTAATTTGGCATTGGAGAACTCACACTGGAGAGAAACCCTATGAATGCAGTGAATGTGGGAAAGCCTTTGGCCAGAGGTTGCACCTTATGACACATCAGAAAATTCACAATGGAGATAAACCCTATCAGTGCAATGGATGTGGGAAAGCCTTCCGGCAACGTTCGCTCCTCATCCAGCATGACAGAATCCACAGTGGTGAGAAACCTTGTGAATGTAAGGAATGCAGAAAAGCTTTCATCTGGCACACAGCTTTTCTCAAGCATCAGAGACTTCATACTGGAGAGAAACTTAAGGAAGTTGGGAAAACATTCAGCAAGGAAAAATTGCTTAGAGAAGAGCAGAGAATTCAACAAGAAGAGAAAGCTTATCAGTGCAGTCAGTGTGGTAGAACTTTTCGAGGCAGCTCAGACCTCACCCAACATCAGGTAACTCACTCAGGAGAGAAACCCTATGAATGTAAGGAATGTGGGAAAACTTTCAATCAGAGCTCAGATCTTATGAAACGTCACAGAATTCATAGTGGAGAAAAACCTTATGTGTGCAATAAACGTGGGAAATCTTTTAGGGACAGCTCAGATCTCATTAAACACCACTGTGTTCACACTGGCGAGAAACCCTATGAATGCCCTGAGTGTGAGAAGGCCTTCTGCCAGAACTCACACCTTGTTAGTCACCAGAGAATTCACACTGGAGAGAGAAAGCCTTTGAATGTAGCCACTGTGGGAAGGCCTTCAGCAGGCACACAGCTTTTCTTAAACATCAGAAACTTCACACTGGAAAGGAGCTTGGGGAACACAAGAGAGTCCTTAAATATGACTTACTCTAATAGGAAACAGAAACCTAATGTAGGAAAAGCTTGACGGAGACCACGTCTTATTGCACAGTAAAGGGTTTTTACTGCTGAAAACCATTTGAAAGTAGGAAAACATTCGAAGAGCCCTAATGGATGGAAAACATGTAAGTGTAATGTGAGCAAGCTCTTGGACATAATCACCTTTTCTCTGCTTCACATCTGAAACTGGCATATGATCCAGAGGATACAATTACTTGAGACTGTTTCAGGGGACTTCCATTGTTGTTAACATCATTAGAAATCACTTTGCCAACAACCCCCAAACTAACTTCTTCATGGAAGGAGCCATTTCAATCTTGACTACCTAGTCTAGTGACAAGTATAAATCTGCTTTAAGTACTTTAGGGTCATTAAATCTCTCTGGGATGAGCTCTTCCTGTTAGCTATATATTTTATACATATTCCCCTTTTATCCCCTTATATGCTTATGCATATGTGATAATACTAATTAGAATGAACCATTAATTGAGAGGAATCAAAAACCAAAAGAAATGGCTTGACAATAGGAAAGCTGAAAGCCAGGATACAAGAGCCAAGTGAAGTGTTCCCCAGAGAAAGAATGATAATGACTAGTAGTATCAGGAAATGAAAGAGCAAAGGAAAGGACAATGGGTGTTGGAAATAAGACTAGACTGAGTGCCAGGGCAGAGCATTTAGGTGACTTGAGTTGGTAGGAATTAAAGCAACGACTTTGGAAGGTGAAGAGATTAGAGGAGAGTGGTTTTGTCTTGAACCAGAGCTTTGTAATTATTTGAGAATTGGAAACTCTAAGCAGAACTCTGAAAGAGATTAGTCATCTTTAATCTGATAACTTATATTGGTAATCAGGCCCTGCCTATCTGTGCAGTCAAACACAATTGTCAAATATTTCTTGTACCAAGAACTACTGGTAGATTATATATGAACTTACACGTATCAGCAGACAAGAAAGTTACCGAATGAGACACTGTAAGGTGAGAATTTCAACCTATATCTTTCCTCAGTGGGAATAGCTTGTGAGATGCACAGAGGGGATCAGTGGTTCTCAACTGGGGTGATTTTTGCTTCCCAGGGGGCATTTGGCAATGTCCCAGAGACATTTTGGTTGTCACAACTGGGAAGAAAATATTGGCATCTAAAAAGCAGTAATGTTGCTAAATATCTTACAATACATAGCTCACTCTACCCCCAAAAAAGAATTATCTGACCCTAAGTGTCAACAGTGCC
The DNA here is from genome assembly GCF_014754425.2 of Oryx dammah. NCBI lineage: Eukaryota > Metazoa > Chordata > Mammalia > Artiodactyla > Bovidae > Oryx > Oryx dammah. The sequence continues at coordinate 35,840,118 of NW_024070192.1, read as the reverse complement.
ATGGTTGAGAAGCCCTGCCCTTGGATATTTATAACACCAGTCACCAGGGGCCATTTAAGGAAGCATTTCAGTGTGATATGGGTAGTGGCAGTGCATCCCAATGGGAACCCAGAGTCTGATAGAAAGCTAGTTTGATGAACTATTTCAGGAAAAGCAGTGTGGTGTAATGGAGGGAACACAGATGTAGGTTTGAATCCCAGTAGGACATGTTGGCCTCAAGACCTGGAACAAATTATGTAACCCTTCTGATCCTTATTTTCCTCACTAATAAAATGGTGATAAAATAATCTATTTCCTGGTGTAATTGTGAGCTTTAAATGAGAAAACTGAAATCTACTGTTGACACACAGAAGGGCATCTTGAGCCTTAACCATTTTAAAACAGAAGATGAAGTATTTACAGGCAAAGTAAAAGATGTGTAAGAACACAGTGCTGTGTTGTGGCTGATGTAAAGAAGATGACCCCTTAAAGTTAAGGGGTCTTAAAGTTACTGGGGGCTAGGCTCCTCCATAAGGGCATCCTGAACAGTAGTGGGATGTCTTAAAGTGGAGAAGCCCATCCACACCATCCCTGAAAGCTGGCTACGGAGGAATCCCCTGGAAGTCCAGTGGTTAGGACTCGGTTCTTTCACTGCCTTGGGCTCAGGTTCAATCCCTGATCCCCACAAACCACATGGTGTAGCCAAAAACTCTCTTTCTCATGCCATTGAGGTTCCTCTCCCAACACACTATCAAATCTACCAAACACACTAGTGACACTGGTCACTAAATCTACTCCTTATTTGGCTTCTTTTCTTCAACTCATTTCCTCACTGAAGCAGGATGGGTTTGAATGTAGCAGTTGAGAATGTTGAAAATAGAGCAGGTAATATGTTGATGTCCCTTGGCTGCAGCTACAGTACAAGTCATTTCTCATTTCAGTTTCTGAATCTCTGATGAAATAAAGGTTTGGAAGAACTTTCTTCCTATGTCTGAAGTTGAGAAGATTAGAAGACCTAAAATTCTGGTCAGCCATGTACATGAATTAAGCCTATTGTGAAGACCTTAAACAACTAGGGACAAATTTGGAGGGACTGGTTTGTCTGTCTCTGGAGTTTTGTTAGAATCTTGGGTATAATGATTTCTCCTGATTACTTCTGAAGGGTATCCATGCATTTTTTGGATGTGTGATCAAGGAGACTGTACCACCCCCTGACCCCCAATGTGCTTTCTTTCCTTTTAGCATAAAGAATCTCTAGATCAAATCTGGCAGCACCTTGAGATCCTGAGGGTGAAAGTGAACAAGACTTCTCTCAGCCTTGGTTTTCCATTACTGTTCTAGTTGTCTTGGAACTGTTCACCTTTTTAATCCATCGTGTACACCACTACTTGATTTTCTTCAAATACTGCTTTTATCATCTCACACACAAATGCAGACTCGCATTCAAAAAGGAGCCAGTGGCTGTCTGTTTTACTAAAGTGAAAGTTCTTGGCTTGGCATTTAATATGCTCTCTCATACTGACTTGTCTCTCACTTCATGAAAGCTTCCAGTTTGAGGCCTGGTCTAATTACTGCCTCTAAACAGCTAACAGCTAATGCATTGTCCTAACTCTTATCTCAGGTTGTCTTGACCCCTTGCAGCTTTCAGAGTCCCTATCACTTAAAATAACTTTTTTCTTTAAACATGGACATGTCTGACAGGTTCTGATGAACACACACTCAATTCTTTAAAGAAAAATGCCTTAGCACTTTTTTCCCCACATTGTTTATTGCAAGCAAAATTCAAGCACTGAAGCATGGCTTGTTTGAATGAACAAACCAAAGTCCTTTGTTTCTCTGGCCTCAGAGCTTACAAGAAGCCATTATTACACTGTAAATCTTTTATGTATATTCTCTTGTTTTCTTTACACTTCCTACACTTAAGCTTTTTGAAAGCAGGGAGCCATGTTTTTGTATCCCCTCACCTGTAGCCCAGACCTAGTTTTACATAAATAATTGTTTTTCAATAAATGTTTGAATGAACATGCATGTTTATAATTTTCTAGTTTTGTGTTGGTTGTTGAAAACTATAGTCATCATAAGAGCATAGTATGTGTAATTTCCTTTCTTTTCTTTCCACTCTAGATATAGCCATAAACTAGTCAGTATAGAAAAAATTCAGGTTAAATTATATTTTGCTTGGTCAAAGTATCTGTTTTGAATTGGTGACTGGTTTCTAGTTAAGTGTTTTGGGGGAGGGGAAGGTGGCAGGTTTGGCCACACCTCACTGGGCTTGTGGAATCTTAGTACCCCCAACAAGGATGGCACTCGGTCCAGGCAGTGAAAGCACCAGAGTCCTAACCATTGGACCACCAGGGAATTCCTCCTAGTTAAGTATTTTAGTGATTCCCATTTGAAATGTTGTTTGCCAGAAAATGGTACTTCATGTTATATCTAAAAGTAATTGCTCTCTAGCATTTTCCTGAGATCTTGTACCCCCAGAATCGGGTTGTTTTATACACATCTAGCTGGTGGACACAATTTTGGTAATTTATATTTTGCTAAAAGATCATTTCATCTAGATTTTTCAATATCCTACCCTAGAGCTGAGTGAAATGGTCTCTAATTATTTTCATCTCTTCTGATTCTGTTGTTATGTTTTATTTCTCATTCCAATTCTTAATTTTTCTTGTTCTTAATCAAGCTCTAAACAAGTTTATCTATTTGCTGCTCTTTTCAAAGAAATTAACATTTGAATTTATCCCTTCTATTTTTAAATTTGTTTTTTATCTTTACTGATTCACTCTTCTTTGCTTCTTTAGGTTTATTTCACTATGCTTTTAAAGTTTCTTAAGGTTAGTTTTAAATTGTTTTATATCTGTTGTCATTAACAGGGGATGTAGTTGTTGTTACTCTTCAGTTGCTCAGTTGTGTCCAGCTCTTTGCAACCCTATGGACTGCAGCAAGCCAGGCTTCCCTGTCCTTCACTATCTCCCAGAGCTTGCTCAAAGTCATGTCCATTGAGTCGGTTATGCCATCCAACCATCTTGTCCTCTGTCATCCCCTTCTGCTTCCAGCCTTCAACCTTTCCCAGTGTCAGAGTCTTTTCTAGTGAGTCAGCTCTTCGCATCAGGTGGCCAAAGTATTGGAGCTTCAGCATCAGTTCTTCAATGAATATTCAGGACTGATTTCCTTTAGGATTGACTGGTTTGATCTCCTTGCTGTCCAAGGGACTGTCAAGAGTCTTCTCCAGCACCACAGTTCAAAAGCATCAGTTCTTCGGCCCTCAGCCTTCTTTATGGTCCAACTCTCATATCCATACATGACCACTGGATAAACCATAGCTTTGACTAGACAGACCTTTGTTGGCAAAGTGATGTCTCTGCTTTTTAATACTCTGTCTGCTGTAGCCAGTCCAGGAAGGCAGCAGCGGTTTCTGCAGTGAACACACCCCGCGGGCAGCCCTTTGAGGAGCCGAGGACAGATTGCGCGCCTTTGCACGGAAAGGGGTCCAGATCCCCACGGTTCGAGGAGGGCGGGGGCTGGCCCAGTGCCCCTCTTCTCTGGAGATTCCAGGGCTTAATGTGAAGGATGGGGAATTATAACTGGCCAGGCGATCCGGCGGACCTCGTACCCAGTGCCACGTGCAGGAATTCAACTGGGAACTGGCCGCCGGGGCATCACCCTTAGACACAGGCTTCCGCGCTCCTCTTCTGCGCCTCCCTCGTCCGTAGCCAGTGGCCCCTGTTTGTGTGCCTTTAATGGCCTCTGGGTGCGTTCCACTGCTTTCCCTTCAGATTTTCCTGACGCTGGACACCTTACCGAGACCAAGTCTTGCCCAATAGCTGCCCCTTAACAGGACCCTGCTACAGATCCTGGGCGTTTGAATAAGATTGCCTTAGAGGAAATTTAAACTGTTCTTTTGTTGTGGCCACTACTGAAATTTTAGGAAGAGTAAAGGAGCCATCTGGCAGGAGGCTCCACTCCCAACACCTCTGAGAGTCAATAATTGAAAACAGGCAAGTCACCTTGCTCTGAAAGTTGCTCAGCTCCGAGCTCTGGAAACTTGGCTTTTGCTTCAAACTTGTTTCTTCCCGTGAGGTTCCAGAACACTCCCCTCTCCCCAACCCCCCGTGCTGTTTTCTCCTACTATATCCTTTATCAGGTTGTAATATGTAGTGTAAAAAACACTTTACGTATCTGTCTACTAGGCTTTCTCAAAGGCAGTGACACTGGAATAGGAATCTGAGGAGGGATGGAGAAGGAAAGATTAAAGGATATAGTACAGGGTTTGGCTCTTGGTAGATGCTGAGTGTGTATTTAATGAATGAAAAAAAAAAAAAAAAAGAAGTTCTGCTTATATGACAGCATGCCCCTGAAAGACTCTGGTTGGTATGGGTCTTCTCCAGAGCCAGTTCAAGCTAGGATGGCTGTATCACTAACAGCAGCTAAAACTCTGGCCCCTCTAGGTACACAGGATCAAGAAAAGGTTATGATGATGGAGCCAAAGGAAGAGGAACAGACTTGGGGATGTGAGAACAGACTACATGGGAACCACTCCCCTAGTCAAGAGATCTTCCGCCAGCGCTTCAGGCAGCTCTGTTACCAAGAGACTCCTGGTCCCCGGGAGGCCCTGAGCCGACTAAGGGCCCTCTGCTGTGAGAGGCTGAGGTCTGAGAGTCACAGCAAGGAACAGATCCTAGAGTTACTGGTACTGGAACAATTCCTGACCATCCTGCCCAAGGAGTTCCAATCCTGGGTGCGGGGACATCACCCTAAGAGTGGAGGGAAGGCTGTGACTGTGCTGGAGGATTTAGAGAAAGGACTCAATGAACCAGGGCCCCAGGTGGAAAGGGGAACATGTGGAAACCAGATCAATGACCTTCCAGTCTGAAAGAGGGGCAGTAGTAGAGGGAGTTGCCAAGTTCAAAACTGTTTGGGTCCAAGTAGAACATTGAGTGTATGTCTCTGTCTTTTCTGCCTTCAAGCCCTGAATGAGACTCTAGCTCCTCTTCCTGCCCCTGTGCTGTGAGGAGGCTCTCTAAAGTCTCCTTGAAGGCTTTGGTCCCACAGAAACCAAGTGGTACCTGATCAACCCCAGGTCCCAGGCCTGCATGGGAAGAGCGATGGGAGAAGGCAGCTCTGGGAGCAGCCCAGGAGAAACCAAGCTTCCAGCTGCAGCCTATGGAGCCCTGGCCCTTCCCAGAGAGTGTTGAGTAGCAGGATTCTGTGGGGAGGGAGGGAAGGAGGAGGGAATATAAAGGGCACAGAGCAGGAGCTCAGAAGCTGTCATCATCCTGGCCTTACTGTTCTTATCACTTAGGAGAGAGACGCATCACCCACAAAATTAGGAATAATGATAACCTACCTTATGTAGTAGCTCTAAGGATTAAATTTCTAGCATCAGTTCAGTTCAGTTCAGTCACTCAGTCATGTCCGACTCTTTCCGACCCCATGAATCACAGCACGCCAGGCCTCCCTGTGCATCACCATCTCCCGGAGTTCACTCAGACTCACATCCATCGAGTCAGTGATGCCATCCAGCCATCTCATCCTCTGTCGTCCCCTTCTCCTCCTGCCCCCAATCCCTCCCAGCATCAGTCTTCTCCAATGAGTCAACTCTTCACATGAGGTGGCCAAAATACTGGAGTTTCAGCCTCAGCATCATTCCTTCCAAAGAAATCCCAGGGCTGATCTCCTTCAGAATGGACTGGTTGGATCTCCTTGCAGTCCAAGGGACTCTCAAGAGTCTTCTCCAACACCACAGTTCAAAACCATCAATTTTTCGGCACTCAGCCTTCTTCACAGTCCAACTCTCACATCCATACATGACCACTGGGAAAACCATAGCCTTGACTAGATGGACCTTAGTCGGCAAAGTAATGTCTCTGCTTTTGAATATGCTATCTAGGTTGGTCATAACTTTCCTTCCAAGGAGTGAGCATCTTTTAATTTCATGGCTGCAGTCACCATCTGCAGTGATTTTGGAGCCCCCCAAAATAAAGTCACTGTTTCCCCATCTATTTCCCATGAAGTAATGGGACCAGATGCCATGATCTTCGTTTTCTGAGCTTTAAGCCAACTTTTTCACTCTCCTCTTTCACTTTCATCAAGAGGCTTTTTAGTTCCTCTTCACTTTCTGCCATAAGGGTGGTGTCATCTGCATATCTGAGGTTACTGCTATTTCTCCCAGCAATCTTGACTCCAGCTTGTGTTTCTTCCAGTCCAGCGTTTCTCATGATGTACTCTGCATAGAAGTTAAATAAGCAGGGTGACAATATACAGCCTTGACGTACTCCTTTTCCTATTTGGAAGCAGTCTGTTGTTCCATGTCCAGTTCTAACTGTTGCTTCCTGACCTGCATACAGATTTCTCAAGAGGCAGGTCAGGTGGTCTGGTATTCCCATCTCTCTCAGAATTTTCCACAGTTTATTGTGATCCACACAGTCAAAGGCTTTGGCATAGTCAATAAAGCAGAAATAGATGTTTTTCTGGAACTCTCTTGCTTTTTCCATGATCCAGCGGATGTTGGCAATTTGATCTCTGGTTCCTCTGCCTTTTCTAAAACCAGCTTGAACATCAGGAAGCTCACGGTTCACGTATTGCTGAATTTCTAGCATATCTGGCTATAAAACCTCACCAGCATCTCTTGGTTTAGCAAGCCCTCAGTGCATGCATGCTCAGTCGTGTCCGACTCTTTGTGACCCTATGGACTGCAGCCCACCAGGCTCCTCTCTCCATGGGATTTTTCAAGCAAGAATACTGGAGTGGGTTGCCATCTCCTTTTCTAGAGGTCTTCTCAACCCAAGGATCAAACCTGTATCTCCCATGTCTCCAGCACTGCAGGTGGATTCTTTACCACTGAGCCACTGGGGAAGCCCTGAGAGCCCTGAAGCAGGACCAGAAAGTACTTCATTCACTTTTGGCCTCACAATTTTCACTACCCTGAGCTACAGGCCAGCTTGGAAATCGTTTCTCTTTGAACTTTTTCATGGCTTCCAAAACACACTTTGTAATCTGTAAGGCATTCCATGTGAGACACAGCCTGTCATTACCTTTCTCTACCACCTACTCCCCATCTAAAAGCCCCATGTGAAATTCTCTTTTGTCTACACTTCTGCACTTCAGATTTACCACAACAACTTCCTCCTCAGCTTTCATCCATCTCCATAAAGATCCTCTCCTCTCTGTCTATGGCTGACCCTAGACTGAGAGCCTCAGGACCATGCGCTGTCCTTTCAGAGCACTGTATAACCTCATAAACCATTGGAACGTGACATGAATATGTTGCTAATCAAGAAAATTCTATTTAACACTTGGTTTTACACCATAACTCCACCACCACAAGACAGAAGCATCTGAAAATTCAAATTCTTATTAGCAACAAAACAGGAAAAACAAAAAACAGAGATTAATCTTAGTGTCTATTCCAAAAGTATGTTTTTACTTCCCACCACTTCCTTCCCTTTCTTGCAGTTTTCCTTGTTTCCTTTACCTATGTTTCATATGTCTCTCTTCAGAGCTAACTATTGTTTGATTTTTTTTTCTAGTAAGCATGTTTCATATTTCTTTAACTACAAGCATTTAACCTGGAAAGAAATATGTATTTTTAAAGTTTGGCATTACCTTATAGCCATTGCTGTTTGTCCCTTTTAGATTATAGAAAGCATTACAGACAATTAAAACCACAAAGTGTTACAGACCTTTTAAAGATGAAAAGGCAAAGCATTTGTCTCTTCTTTTTTTAAAGAGCAGGTCAAAGGGAAAGGCAAGAGCATCAAGCAGGCAGTCATCCCTTCAGGTAAGAGCCAGCTGGTTGGGGACCCTTTTCTGTGACTACAGATTGGAGGAGCAAGGGTTGACTGGAAAGAGATGAAGATCACAAAGTCAGAGGGGCAGGGTCTTTGCACCTTTAGGAACATCCTTTTCCACCACCTTGTGATTCTCATTTTTCCTTTTCTATACAACATCAGTTAACCACTCCCCAGTTTCTTGAAAATATTAACTTTTTCTCATATTTTTAAAGAGTAACTAAATCCTAAAAAAAATCCTGCCTTGAAATTTATTTTATTTTTCAAATAACACTTTTGCAGTGTTCCATAAATTAAAAAATTAGGAAAAAAAAAAAAGATAAGGAGGAGGGATGAGGAAAAAAGGAGAAGCTTCCCGTACACAGTCCCATTACCAAAACCAAGAGATGACCTCATATTTAAGTGACTATCCTTCTGAATTCTGTCACATGTATACTGAATATTTTTCAAGCTTTTATTTTCATGCCAGAAATCCTAATCTGAGTGTCATTTCTCTGTACACTCAAAACAGGTATATCTGCAGTTTCCATCAAACGTTGCAGAAGATGATGCAGAGACAAAGGACAAAGGGTAGTTGCCACAACCACCCATTACTGAAGTGGAATCACAGGTGCTCAGAGAAAAACACCACCAGCACCGCTACCTTTGAAGCTACCTCTGAAGGTGAGGGTCCTTTAGAGCAGCAGCAGAGAAATCTTAAAAGGGAGAGACTGAGGGAGTCCCCCACTCAGGGGAAAAGCTTCAGACAGATGATTGTAACCCATAAGACAACTCCCACAGGGAAGAAAGACCATAAATGCAGTGAATGTGGTAAAGCCTTCATTTATAACTCACACCTTACCATCCACCAGAGAATTCATTCTGGAGAGAAAATCTATAAGTACAGTGACTGTGGGAAAATGTTCAACCAGAGTTCAAACCTCATTCAGCATCAGAGAATTCATACAGGAGAGAAACCCTACAGGTGCTATGCCTGTGGGAAGTCCTTCAGGTGGAGTGCTCATCTTGTTCAGCATCAGAGGATTCATTCAGGGGAGAAGCCCTACAAGTGTAATGAATGTGGGAAAGCCTTCAGTCAAAGCTCCTATCTAAGTCAGTGTCTGAGAATCCACAGTGGAGAGAAACCTTTCATCTGTAAAGAATGTGGGAAAGCCTACAGATGGAGTTCCAAGCTTATCAGACACCAAAGAGTTCATGCCAGAGAAGAGCCTTCCCTGTGGACTGAGGGTGAGAAAGTCTTCAGGCAGAGTTGTACTTTTGGCTAATCAGTTTTAGGACTAGATTCCATAAAAGTTATAAGCTCTTTAAGATTTTTCCTGTGTCTTTCTTGATTTAGGAAAAACTGTATCTAGTCTTACTACCTGCAGGTCATCACTTCATACCCTCTATTTGAGATGACTATATCAACTAGCATACCTTTGGCTTTGAGTAACAGCCAACATGCCAACTTCATCAGAGTTATGGGTCTGGCACAGAGCCGCTGTGCAGGTGATGGCCGTCCTATATTAGTATTGTTATGAATGGGTCTTTGGTCCTGGCCCTTCCTCAGCCCCACAGTAATCTGCCTGTTGGGACAGGGTCCCACCTACAACTGTCCAAGCATGAGACAGAAACCACACTTGTTATTTGAGCAGGGAAAGTTTAATATAAAGAAGTATTAACTAGTCAAGGGGAATGATCTATTAAAGGAGATAAAGAGATCTTAAGAATACAGGACCAGCAGCATGGGGAACAGCTATTACCTCTAGGGAGAGCCACACTCAAATAGCCCAGGACTCTGGACTGGTGTGGCTGCTCTAGTGGTGCATGAGAGCTGGTCTGTAGAGGCATGCAACAGCCAGTTTGCACCTTTCACCAGCCTGCATTGAAGTTGGTGATGGTGGGAGTTCACTGTGGAAGTCAGAGCTTTAAAAAAAAAAAAATGTTAAATATTGACCAACATGACACCGGCTTGTAAAGTTCATCTGTGATACAAGCCAGGGCAGGAAGCCCCTGGTTGAGGTACCTGCAAACTCACCAGAGGATGGGTGCCACATGGTAAAGACAAGAAGGGAAAACTACCAGGACCAGAAGCCCTCCCTTTTTGCTTTGTCCCTCCAGTGCCCTTTAGTGGCAAAGGCCTTCCTGATTCTCTGATACAAGTTTTTATTTCTTTCTCACATAAATGTCCAGACATGAGCTGGTGGTCAGCAAACAGCCCACAGGCCAAATCCAGCTCATGACCAGTTTTTTTTTATAGCCCACAGGCTAAGAATCACTTTTATATTTTTAAATGTAAAAAGCAAGGGGGGAAAAAGAAGTGTGGCTCACAAAGCCTGTAATGTTTACTTCTGGTGCCTTTACAGGAAAAGTTTGCCAAGCCCTGGTCTAAGGGACAACTGAGTTTAGTTTCACCAGATACTCTAAGGACCCACCTTGCTCCTCCATCCCCTAGACTAGCATGGGTTTGCCTGCATGGTTGATGCTGGATCATTTCTGTATCCACATTCCAGCTCCTAGGAAGAGTGAAGTAACAGTCTCAAGGACAGGCAGTTTCCTTTTCACCAGGTGTTACAGAAGGTGCCCCAACTGAATTTTGGTGAAGATTCAGTTACACTGTCACATCCACCTACCGCTGGAAAACACCTCCAGCTAGGTGACAGTCTGACCAATTAAAACGCAAGGGGAAGGAGAGAACCAATTTAGAAAGACAATGAACAGTGCTCTACCCCATGGAACATCTCCCCACTTCTGCAACCTGGTGCTGCCGGTTGACTGGGGAAGGAGTGTCCTGGTCCCAGAAATGGCAGAGTAGGATCAGGGAAGCAGAGGATGACTCCCACTTGGGAGACGAGGGAGTGGAGTGTGGATTACAGTCCTCCTATGACCAAAGTTTCAGCTCCTTCCCGCCACAGCCCAGCTCAGAGAATGCCGATGTACCCAGCAGATCAGGGTTAAAGAAAAGTTTGTGTCCTTTCTTGATGACTTTTTGGGTAATCTTTGGAAGGTGACCCAGACCTTTGCTCACTCCAATGTATAACCACATTTCTTAGCAAAAGGCATCAAATAATCAACTCTGCGGGCCCCCTGCCCTCATCCCCTCCACATCTGTCTTCTTAGTCCCTCTAGCAGTCTCAGAGGACAGTGCTTTCTTCTTTCTGAAGCCAAACCTGCCTTCTGTACCTTGAGTCTGTCCTTCCCCACTGCCACTAAGTTAAATTTTAGTAGTTAGTTATTAGATAATTATCTTAATAGGCCTGGTTGTAAGTCGGAAGGCACCTGGGGGACGACGGTAAGTGAACATCTGGGAACAGCGTAAGAAATCCCACCTTGAAATGTGAAATATCCTCACGAACGACCTGAGAATGACACCAGCCCAGGTCCCGGGTGGTGGGCGCCCCTGGACTCGACTTGGGGGGTCAGCGTAGTACAGCGGCCGATGCTCACTTCGGGCCCTCAGACCTCTCGCCCCACTACTGCTGCTGCTGCTAAGTCGCTTCAGTCGTGTCCGACTCTTTGAGACCCTATAGACGGCAGCCCACCAGGCTCCCCCGTCCCTGGGATTCTCCAGGCAAGAACACTGGAGTGGGTTGCCATTTCCTTCTCCAATGCATGAAAGTGAAAAGCGAAAGTGAAGTCGCTCAGTCGTGTCCGACCCTCAGCGACCCCATAGGCTGCAGCCTTCCAGGCTCCTCCGTCCATGGGATTTTCCAGGCAAGAGTACTGGAGTGGGGTGCCATTGCCTTCTCCGCTCGCCCCACTGGTCACCAGCAAAAAGGCAGCTCGGGCCTCGGCCAATCAGCGCGGCGTGCCACCCGCCCTGCCCGCCAGGTAGCGCACTGAGGAGAGTTGCCTGGTTTCCGAGCTCGGCCCCAGCTGCAGGGCTCGCGCCCTGACTCGACGCAGCTCCTTCCTCTTGGTCCCGGAGGCAGTGGCGGCCGAGTGCCTTCGGCGACTTCTTAAAGGTTTAGCGGTGCCGGCAAAGTTGGGTCCACCGAGAAAATCACTGCCTGCAAAGCGTGGTAAAAATAAGTAGAACATCAGCGTTCTCGTCGCCGGCACAGCAGGAGAGATGAGAGTCGCTGCCGAGTCCCCGTGAGAAGCCTGGAGCTGAAGACAGGAACGTGGCAGGGTCGGCCAGGGGCTGGGGAAGGATGAGCTCGCGTCCTGGCTGGCCTCGTCGGCCGCCCCTCCCCAGCTCTCAGGGAGCCGGCTCTCCAGCTCTCAGGGAGGAGGCGGGCTTCCTACTCCATGGGAGAACCGAAGCATTCTCTCCTACTTCCACTCCGCGGCGCTGTCCGCTGCTGCAGAGTTCAGGTTTCCACCAGCCTCGTGGCACGCAGCCCCCGCGCAGCACACAGGTCCAGTCGCGTCGCAGGCGCTCAGCCTGAGCTTGATGAATGTCCAAGGACCCACGTTATTGAAGCCCCGCCCTCAGGTTATCACCAGAAGCGCACCCCACTTCCCACTGGATTTTTACTGAGGCTCCAACTCCCATCCATTTACAGGGGTTCACCCAAAGGCACAGTCTTGGCTTAGCTTCATCTCCAAAGCGGAGGGAATGTGAGGGAGAGGTTATTGCGGATTACTTGGTAATTTGTGTTATAAGTAAACGTTTGATTTCAAAACCTGTAAGGGACTACAGGGGTTCAAAGATGAATTTCAGATGGTCCATGAATTCCTTGAACTTGCATGCACATTTTTCTAGGCAGAATTTTCTGGAGTTTCAAAGATCCCAGACCCAACAACCCGAGGAAGGTGCCTTAGACCAGGAGTCACTTAAAAGAACATGTTAAAAAGAAACAATAATAAACACCAGCCCAGAAATCTCTTAACATTTAAAAATAAAAAGAACCATTCAGATGATGGGGGAGGGGTTGTTTTTATTTTTTCACCCGCTCAGCTTGTGGGATCTTAGTTCCCCCACCAGGTATTGAACCGTGCCCTCAGGCAGTGAAAGCATGGAGTCCTAACCACTGGACTACCACGGAATTCCAATCCAGAATAGCTTACATTAAGTTGTTAATCATGAAAAACTATATCTATCTAGTAGACCATAATGAAACAATGTATGTTGGAATACACATTAGAAAGGCATCAAATCAACAGAATTGTAAGAAATACTTTATTTACACAAAGCGTTAGAATACCAGTAAAACTGTTTAATTAGGGAACGGTGAAAATATACATAGACATAGCTGCAAACATCCTGAAGGGTATTTCTAGGTATTTTAGTAGGTCTTTGAGATTGTGGGGCCTGGTATTTTTAATGGGTCTAACATTAAGAAAACTTCAGTCTTTTTTTTCCTTGACAGAATTCTACTTGCACTGGATTATAACTACCAGTGGTAATTACCTTATGATCAGATTTTGGCTCCCAAGTAAATCGAGGTGGGAGGGGGCAAACAAGGAAAAGAGAGGAGTCTTTCTGAGCTAGCTGGATGAGAGGTGGTAAAGACAGGAAGTGAGGTTACAGGAAGTGTGTATATAAGAAGGTGGAAATAATTTCATTCACCAGAATTTCTCTTAGGAAAACACTAATATATGTTGGCAGATTCTTCTTAGAATGAGATAGGAGAACTTCCTCCCTTAACATTAGGATCGAGCACAACAAAAATTGGTCACAAAATTGCATCTAATGTTCCAATAGTATATTTAACTGAAGGGCTTTTTTTTTCTATTTGCTAAGCAGTGGGTTTAAGAAGATAATGGAGCTGGAGCTGGGGGTTGCTCATTATCTGGCAAGAAAAAAAGAAGCTTAAGTGATAAACCTGAGAGGGAAGGACAAAGAGAAAAATTTTCAGTGGCAGTTTGTCCAAGGGAACACTGAGAACAAAATGTCTAACAGGATATGAACCTCCTTCTCCACTTTTTACACACCAAAATCTTCAGTAAAGCCAGTATTACTCATGGGTATGTTTGTGTGAAGGGATCCTTTGTGGGGAGCGTAAAGAGGTGCTGAGTTCTATATTTAAGGGCTGGCAAGGGGTGGATGTGCCAATAAAATGTTCAAACACAGGAATCAGAAGTTAAAGGAATGGGTGACATCCAAGTTTCATATGAGAAAGATATGTTTGGGAATAATTCAATTTGAGCTTGAGCAATAAGCACACTGCACTTGTAATCACCCATGGAAAGAGGTAAGTTAAAGAACTGCTAAAGTCTATTAGAGAAAGAGGTATCTGGAAGGATGTAGAAACTGTAATCAATCGTCTTATTTTTACAGCCCTTTTCTCAAGCCAAGGACATGAGCCTGGGGGGACACATATTGGGACACAAGAATAAACCCATTTGATGGGTTTGGGCTGTGACCAATTATGTTTCCAAGGACATGATTTAAATCAGCTATATTCAAATTCATGTAGTAATAGAAAATGTACAAAGGATTTTGAATAAGGCAGTAATGTATCCACCTACCCAGAGTACAGCACAGTGCTTTGGAGCACAGCTCAGGGCTGGAGTCTTGGCTCTAGCACTACTAGCTGTGTGATCATGAGCTTGATCATATGATCAAGTTACCTGACATCTCCCCTGCCCCTCACCTTTCAAATTGGGCTAGAGTACCCAGATCACTAATGGTTATACAACTCTATAAACTAAAGCACATTCAGTTGAACACTTAGAACAGGAGAATTTTATGGTATGTAAATTATACCACAATAAAGCTGTTTTGTTTGTCTGTTTTTAAAAAGAGAGGACCCACATCATAGAGAGACTGTAAAAATAAAAATGTAAACTGTCTGGCATTGTTCTGACACATAGTAAAAATTCAATAAATACTAGTGATTAGTATTAGTGTAATAAAGAGATTAAAGAATAAAACACTGAAGATACATAAGTTAAAATTTTTAAAAAGAGTTGAGGAATTACTGGGTTGGTTGAAACTTGAGATCATTTAGTTCAACTCCGCTTATTTTACAGATGAGGAAACGGGATCAGCAGGTCAAGTGCTTTATTCAAGGTCCAGTTCTTAGACCAAACCCCAAGCCTGCTGGATTCTCATTAGTGCAGTTCCCACTACCTCAGAAAGATTGTCTCAGAAACACTGACACACGAAAAATTGAGGATGTGTTTCCTTGGAGGAAAAAGAAACACATAGGAGAACACAGAACACATGAAGACGTGTTGAAGAAAGAGAGTTCCAAGGTCAAGGGCAAACTAAGAAGAGGCTATCACATTCTGGTCCATGAACCAAGGACCCCCAACAGTGGTCATAAGAGCTTAAGTGCTTTGGCAAGGCAGGAGCCCTGGTCAGTCAGGTGAACCTGTTCATCACTGTGGCCTGGTGCCTGCTGACAATGAAGCTGCACAGTCCTCTTTGAGCTACTTCCTGACTTGTCAGCAGCAGTAGCAGGAACTGGGGCCAAAAGTGAACACAGCAGAGTTCTTGGGAGCCGTCAGTCTGAGCAGCTGTGAGAGAGCTGCTTCTATTCATGTTGAGTGGCCTGGCCTCACCTGTTTATCCCCTGGCCTTGCTAATCAGCCCCTCTGGATTCTGAGGGCCTTCACTTATGATCCTATAAATTGCCTGTCAGTTTCCTCCATCAGGGCACCTCTTCAAATCACTGAGGAAGTCCTAGATGGGAGATGACCCAAGTTTCCTGCTTCTTCATTAATACTGCCATCTTCTAAGGAAACTTGATAGAGAATTTGGAACATTTTGAAGCTAATAAAGCTTACTAAATCCCAATGCTAAATAGTGGAAAAGACAGAGGTATGTCTCCCAGGCCATGACTTTAACATTTCAGGGGTTAATATTCAAGGGGTCAACTCTGCCATTCCTAGGAGGTGGTGGAATCACATTCCTCCATTTTTCCTGAATAGTAACAATCTGGGCTAGATGGCTGGTGCAGACCCTTAATGTTATGTGATCCACAAGGTGGGAAGGAGGAAGAGGAGGAAAAAGAAAAGAGGAGAATTAAGGCCTGAAACAGCTTTTATGATTTAACTCAGTACAGTGAAACTTCTCAATGAACAGTTCATAAAAGTGCCTCATCTTTTTTTGTCCAGCTGCTTAAATAAAAATCAGTACAAGGACAGGGAAGTTCTGCCCATTCATCTGATGTGAGAACTCGAGGTGCAGATTAAGAACACTAAGTCTGACTTCAGCTTTTCCCTCAGAAGGCTTTCCTGTTTCGCAGATCATTCCATACAGTGGACACTTTGATGTCGGAGGAGGTGAGAGCTCCGACTGAAGGTCTTCTGGCATTCTTGGCACTCGTAAGGCTTCTCTCCAGTGTGAATTCTCTGATGTATGATAAGCTGGGAATGCTGGCTGAATGTCTTCTCACATTCATTACATTCATAAGGTTTCTCTCCAATGTGGATTTTCTGGTGGAGAAGCAGCTCAGAGTTGTCCCAAAATGTTCTGGCGCATTCATTACACTGATGAGGTTTCTCTCCAGTATGAATTCTCTGGTGGACAATAAGGTGAGAGGTCCGTCTAAAAGCCTTCCCACACTCAAAGCACTCATAGGGTTTCTCTCCAGTGTGAATTCTCTCGTGTCTAAGAAGTTCCGAGTTCCCCCTAAAGGCCTTCCCACATTCCTTACAAACATAGGGCTTCTCACCAGTATGAATTCTAACATGTCTGATTATCTCTGAGTTCTGGCCAAAAGTTTTCCCACATTCATTACATTCATACGGTTTGTCTCCTGTGTGAATTCTTTGATGTCGGATGAGCTCGGAACTCTGCCCAAAGCCTTTCCCACACTCGTTACATAGATAGGGTTTTTCTCCAGTATGAATTTTCTGGTGTCTAATAAGGCCTGAGCTATGCTTGAAGGCTTTGCCACACTCATTGCATTCATGGTATCTTTCTTCAGTATGAATTCTCTGATGCTGAATAAGCTGTGAGCTAACCCTAAAGGTCTTCCCACATTCATTACATTCATATGGTTTCTCCCCAGTGTGGATTCTCTGATGTAGGATAAGGGCTGAATTCTGACTGAAGGCTTTACCACACTCTTCACATTTATAAGGTCTCTCTCCAGTGTGAATTCTATGATGGTGGATGAGATGTGAACTCTGAATGAAGGCCTTTCCACATTCATTACAGGCAAAGGGCTTCTCTCCAGCATGAATTCTCAGGTGCCTTCGAAGGCTTGAGTTAGTTCCAAATGTTTTTCCACATTCTTTGCATTCGAAGGGTTTCTCTCCACTATGAACTCTCATATGCTGAATAAGATGTGAGTTCTGATTAAAGGCTTTCCCACATTCTTTGCATGTATGAGGCTTTTCTCCCACAGAACTTCTGTGTGTTTTGTTAGGTCCTAAATTCTCTATGAAGTTCTGGCCAGAAGTAGCAACTGTGCTAACTGCCTCTACTGTGGTGTCTCCCTGACGTGTGAGCAGGTTTGAACTGAGTCTGCAGACTCGCTCACTCTCATCCTTCTCCTGATCTTTCTCACTGGAGGGTGATTTCTTAAAGATAATTAACTCTGATGCAAAGTCTCTCTCCTCAGATGACTCCTGCCCCAGAATCTTTTCTGTGGAGTCTCCAGAATGCCCCTCCAATATGTCTTCTTCACACACTGCTCCAAACTCACGACCCTGGCACGCCACCTTTGTAAGTTTTTCTTCCATTTTTTCTAAAAATGCCCCATGTGGCTGAGATTCTTCAGAAATTTCTTCCTTGGGAATTACCTCCTTGTTCTCAGTTCCCATCTCACAATCTGAAATGAGAGAAGTAAGTCTGTGAAGTGGCTGTATCACAGCTGAATGAAGCCCATGCTAGGAAGTATTGAGCTCAACAGGGTTCTGACAGCACTCTCTGTATCTGGTGAGATTATAGGATGCTATGGAAGAGAAGAGAAAGATTCAGGATTATGGGGGACATGCTACACAAACAGCAGACACTGACTGAAGAGAGTGAGAGGAATGATCAGAGGAAGAGATTAAAGGCTAGAGACAGGAAATGGATGATAAGAAGATGCTGATAAAAATTCCATAATATTAACAGTGAGTTGGGAGAGAACCTGAGGTTGGTAAGGAAAACATTTAAGGAAAATTGTGGCCATATTAACAGATAATATATGGAGAAGGTTGGGAGAAGGGACAAAAATGACTAATATGACTTTGGAGTTTATAGAGGCAATAGATCCAACCAGTCCATTCTGAAGGAGATCAGCCCTGGGTGTTCTTTGGAAGGAATGATGCTAAAGCTGAAACTCCAGTACTTTGGCCACCTCATGCGAAGAGTTGACTCACTGGAAAAGACTCTGATGCTGGGAGGGATTGGGGGCAGGAAGAGAAGGGGATGACAGAGGATGAGATGGCTGAATGGCATCACTGACTCGATGGACATGAGTCTGAGTGAACTCCGGGAGTTGGTGATGGACAGGGAGGCCTGGCGTGCTGCGATTCATGGGGTCACAAAGAGTCGGACACGACTGAGCGACTGAACTGAACTGAACCAGAAATGAGTAGCAAGAAGAGCTATCTTTAGCCCAGTGCTGTGGTGCTCACGAGTTCTACAGAGTAGGGGATTGTATATGTTGTAGGGGTCACCCATTCAGAAGGTTAACATGACTTAGCTACAATGGGCCCAGAAGGAACCACGCTTGACTCCCTTGTATTTGGATGAAGTAAGGTTCTAGCTTAATTTTCTCCAGATGGTTACTACACTGTATCAATACCTAATTTTCCCTACTAATTTGAAATGCCTCCTTTACCACAGTCTAAAATTCCATATATATATCTGGGTCCATTTCCAGACTCTTTTCAGTTCTCCTGATCAGTCTATTCCTTCTCTAATACCAAACTGTTCAACCTACTGTAGCTTAAAACATTTTAATATGTTAGGGAATGTTCTCTCTTACTGTCTTCTTTTACAAAAACTTCCTGTCTATTCTATTTTTCCAAATGAATTTTAGTATAATTTTGTAAAATTTCTAAACTTACCCTGATGCTTTTATAACTATCACATCTCTGTATGTCTTCTCTTTTAGTGAGTTTTTCTTATATTTTCTAACTGGTTGTTATATATATGTTTGCAATGTTATTTTACTTATGAGTATTATAATTGGTTCCTTTATGTAATTTTCTTAGCACTTTTATAAGTCTAAAAGGTTGTATTTTAAAAAAGACTTCTAAAACACTATAGCAAGGATTTTTAGTTGTCTATCCCAATCTTACCTCTTCCTCACCTCATCAACAACAGAATAATGAATTTACTTTTGTAGCAACAAGGCTATCTAAGGAAATGTATTCTCTAGCCTTCTTTGCAGCTAGATTTTGTGACATCACCAACTTCTGGCCAATGAGACAGTAAAATGCAAATGAAAGCATAAGGGACTTCTGGGATATCTACTTAAAGGTAAGGGGATACATTTCCTCACCCTCCTTGGGGCTGTGCCTGGGGCATTAGGTGACAGCTGCAGTGCCACCTCAGACCATGCATTCACTAGCACGCCCTGGACCAGAGCAGCAAGGACCCTGGGTCCCTGGTGACTCTGTGAAGCTGCCAGACCAGCCCTGGAATGCCTGCCTCTGGATTTCTTTTATCTAAGAGAGAAATGAGGTTTTTCCTTGCTTAAGTCATTATGTTTTTTTTTTTTTTTTTTATGAAGTCAAACTTACTACTAACAGGAACAATGGCCCCAGAGATTTAGCAAGGGTAATAGCAGTAGTGTGAATGAAGAGGAAACAGACTAGAGAAATGTTTGAGAGAACAAATCCTCTAAGACTTGGAGTATGATCGAATACATGCATGAGGCAGGTATAATTAGATGGATAGTGGTACCACCAAGGTTGGGAATATTGAGGAATAGCTAATTTAGGAGGGCAGATGACAGGTGAGCTCTGATTTGGACAAGATGAGTTTCAACACACCCATACAGAAGTATCAAAGAATCAGCCAAAATATATTGGTCTAAAGCTTACAGCAGTCAAGAAGAGAGATACAGACTTGACAGTACTCAGCATAGGCAGTAATGAATACAGTGTGAGAACTGTCAGATACTGAAGACAGAAACCTAGAAAGTCAAAGCCAACATTCAAGAGTACTCCACTTAAATTCCATGTTCACTCCAGATCCTTCAACTTTTCTCCACCCTGCTCTCTGCCCCAGAAGGCTAACCTACACAGCACTCACCAACAGGCCAACAGTTGTGTTTTACCAATGGGAAGCCCCAACAGGAGGCTCAAAGGAGGGAGGAGAGTGAGGTCAGAGTATTTATCCTCCTGGTTCCTTCCTATGAGGTCTCCTTGAGCTCCTGGTGCCCTTCAACTGAAGTTCATTACTCATCTCAAGGAGTCTGTCCTACCCAACTGTCTCATATGGGTTCCAGAACCTCTCCTACCTCTTATCTCTTCTGGTCTAGGGCTGGTGACTTCTCTGCTATTGCCAGTCCCAGGTTCCTCAACACCCTTCCCACACCCACACCTTTTACAACTAACTTCTTTGCAAATAAACCCTACTCAAATTATCCTAATTTGAGCTAAGTGCCTGTTTCCTGTTAGGACCCTAATGATAAAGGGGTAATGAGAGGAATATAAGCCCTCCAGGAAGAGAAAGAAGGGTTAGTGAAGTAGAAGTACCAGAATACAGAGGCATAGAGGTCACCAAGGCCATGGCAGAGGGAACAACAAAGCATCACACGCAGCTGATAGATCCAGCAGGATAAGAACTGGAGAACATCTGCCAAGAAGTTACAGATAACATGCGAGAACAGAGTCAGTGGAATGACAGCAGCAGAAACTAGGTGGCAGTGGACTGATTAGTAAATTTGCTGTTTCTTTCAGAAAATTTAGATGAAAGGAGAGGACCAAGATGGGCACTAGTGCAAAAGGCCAAAGAAAATCAAAGAAGGATTTTCTCCAATGGGAGAGAGTTGAATGTGCTTATGTTAGAAAGGATGGTGCCAGTAGAGAGAAAGCTTAAGAGGGAAGAAAAGATGAGATTAGTGAAGAAATGAAGATTCTCAGAAGCAGGAGAGACTGGGGAAGGGGAAAGGGGGGATTTGGGGGTGCCCTTTGTACTGCCCTTTTTCTCTGCCCAGCCTCCAGTCATCCACAGGATCATACCCTGAGGCCTCCCGAGTCACTCAAGGGTGCAGCCCTGGTCAGCTCCCTCCCCTGACACCTAGAAGGAACCTGATCTCCTACTGGAATCCTAAAGTCTTGGAAGCTCTTTCTGCTACCCCTAAAAATGAACTGGAATCTTCTTCAACATTCCCCCACTCAGTGCCTTCTCTAATTTTCCCATGGAAAAAAGGCAGACACTCAAAACCTGGATTTCCCCTTTCCATTGAAGTTTTTGAAAATTATAAATAATGTGTACCTATATAACTGTAAGAATTCATCATAGAGAATTTAGCTCTCTTCTTCAACCATGGTACTATTTGAGTTAGGAAGTGCTGTCTTAAATAAATTTCTCTCTAATGCTCATCCAAGAACAAGTTCCACAAGCTGGTATTTCAATCCCTGTCTACTTCTGACCCCTCTCTGGCCTTTTTCCTTTTCACCACCATCTCTCCTATAGTTACTTCTTTTCTATCATCTAGCTCCTTACAAAATCAGCATTCATAAAACTCACATCTGTCTCACACCATATGGAAAATCATGTGTTCACAGAAAACCAAGATACAAGACATAGAAGTTAGGCATGTATATCTATCCCCAACTTCAACACTGGTTCAAAATTCTAACCGAGAAAGTATTCCCAATTAAATTTTGCCCCCTCTGATTATTTTTACTTTGCATTCCACCAGTGCCACAATATTAATGCCACTTGTTAAATATTATTTTTAGACACCTTCTTTATAGACACCTTCTTATGTATAAATAAAACCATCCTTCTTTTTTTTTTTTCTTTTGGCCACATTTGGAGGCATGTAGGATCTTAGTTTCCAACCAGAACTGAACCCATGGACCCTGTAGTGGAAGTGAGGAGTCTTAACCACTGAACTGCCAGGGAAGTCCCAAAGCCATCCTCCTTTTGACTGATTTTCCCAGAGGTACAGATACATATTAGACCTTGTCCTCATGTGGAAACACTCCACTACTCATAGAACAAATTCAAATTTCCAAACATAATTTCCTATGTTTCTCAATTCTTCACTTTTCTAAATTTAAAATGAGTTTTTCCTGGAGAGAGAGAAGATGGACGTGCCATCTCAGGAGTAGGCTCAGCACTCTTAGTCCTCAGTTTGGGGGATGACAAGCATCTGCTGGGTCTCCAAAGTTCAGAACAGAGTTTTCAACTCTGCAGATCTGTATTTCTTTTAATGCACTCAGAAATCCTCACTCACAAAATAATGATGCATAAACCAAATATCCACCAACTTATTAACCAAGAGAAATGAAACTTTTAAAGGACCATACTGCCTACATGAGGAGCCACATAAAACTCAAAAAATTCTTCAGCGGGCTTGCAATCATAGCAGGAAGGTTTTTGTGTGTTTGTTTAATGAACGATACTTAAATAATGATTCTTGGCCTGGGATTAGGTTAGATGCAGAAAAGTCAACTAGAAAAACCTCTGAAAATATTAACTTCCAGGTCCCACCTCAGATCTCTTAGAGTCAGAATCTCCAGGGATAGGCTAAGTCATCTGTTTCCTTCTTTAGACCATAAGCAAGGATGTTCTATTCATCTTGACATTCCCAGTGCCTAACATATTTCGGGTACCTGGTAAATACACAAGGAATTTGTGTACGTCTTGTCTACACAAGGAATCTGTGGTACCCAGGAGGAAGAACTGGGTATTTCACTCATTTCTGTATCTCATTCTGTATCTCAATCGGGGGTCTGACACATTGCTGATGTCAGTAACTAGCTGTAAAAAGAAGCTCCTTTAAGCACTGTTATCTTCTTTTCCTCTGTTGTCTCCCTGTTCCCACAATCAGTAAGGCTCTATTAACCCTGTGCTCAAACCTACCTCCTTTCCATAACTAACCCTCCTATGCCAATATCCCGTCTGCCGGCCCTGGGCACAAGCTGCCAGGAGGCCTGGAGTTTTTGACACTGCCCGCCATTTCGTCCCCGCAGTTTACTTGGGGATGGACTATCTGAGGAAATCACAGCTCCCATCGGCCCCCAAGTCTGGACCGAGGAAGGGGGTGTCCCTGCTGCTCCCGTCTAGCGACTGACAGGCAGGGAACCAGGGCGAGGACGGGCCCTGGCCGCGTCCAGGGTTTGTGCAGGTGGGGACCCGGTGGGGGTTTGGGGGACCATAACGTCCAAGGTCATATATCGAACCCGGATCTGGTAGGGGCCTAGACGTCGAGTTTCCCCGGGGCTCGCGGGCCAGTGGTTCAAGAGCCCAGTGCCCTCCGCCCCCCGCCGGGACGGGATGAGGTCTCACCTCAGGCAGCTACCGCCCCACACTCGCTCCGGTCCGGCTCCCCAAGCTTCTCCGCGCGCTCGCTCAGAACCCGCAGCTGTTGTCTTGGTTTCACGGGCGACGGGCATCGGCCACTTCCGGTACCCAGTCAGCACTCCAGCCAATCAGCACGCGCCGCACTCCCGGGAGGAACAGGTGGTCGGCTGGCGGGCGACTCCTCACCTTTTCCAGGCTTCCTTTGCCCCGGTTCTCGCCCTCACACGAGCCCCACCTCGCCGCTGCCTCCCACACCAGCTCCCTGAAGTGGCCTTTTGCGCCTGGCAATGCCCACTTCTGTCCGAGGATCACCGACAAGCTGGGTCCTCCGAATTTCCTAGAACGGCTCCAGGGATGCACTTCCGCCCTGGAACCGGCCGCTCTGCACGCTGATGTCGCTCCCCAAGCATTGATCTGGACTCAAGAAATTGAAAGTTGGCTTCTTTTTCTCCCCGAGCAGAGACTGTGTCCTTAACTTCCCCATCTGCATCCCTTATCCCGTCACTCCCTTCGCGACTTCACGAATCTGGTAAACACAGACCCCTACATCCTAGAAACAGGCCGGTCATAAGCTGGGGGCAAACGGAGACCCACTCTTGATGTCAAGGAGGGGTTACTGGAGGGAGTGATGTTTAGGCTGAAATCTGAAGGTTGACCGGGAATTACCGGGGTTAAGAGTGAAGGGGACAGCGGTTCAGGCAGTGGGAACAGCATTCTACCATAACTTAACTTCCTTATTTCTTGAATAGCTTGATAGTTCTTAACTCAGCACCTGTGTACTTGTTCCTTTCTCCGCCACAGCTATCGAAGCCCGCGAGCCCCAGAGCCTCTGCTCTGCAACAAGAGAAGCTACCACAATGAGAAGCTGGAGTACAGCAACTGGAGAGTAGCCCCATCGCCACAACTAGAGAAAAGCCCATGCACCAATGGAAGACCCAGCATAGCACCCCCCCCCAAAAAAAAAAATCTTTCAAAAGTGTGGTGTCTGAATCTGCAGCAGCTGGAATGATGGTTAGAAATGCAAACTCTCAGACCCCACCCACAGATCTCCTGAATCAGAACCTGAGGTTAGAGCTCAACAATCTGTGTTTTAACAAGCCCTTCAGGAGTTCTGATGCAGTCTAAAATTTGGGTGTCACTGGTCCAGACGTTCAGTTCAGTCACTCAGTCTTGTCTGACTCTTTGCGACCCCATGGACTGCAGCACACCAGGCTTCCCTGTCCATCAGCAACTCCCAGAGCTTACTCAAGTTTGTGTCCATTGAGTTGGTGATGCCATCCAACCATCCCCTGTCATCCTGTCATCCCCTTCTCCTTCCAGCCTTCAATCATTCCCAGCATCAGGGTCTTTTCAAATGAGTCAGCTCTTCGCATCAGGTGGCCAAAGTATTGGAGTTTCAGCTTCAGCATCAGTCATTCCAATGAATATTCAGGACTGATTTCCTTTAGAATGGTCTGGCTGGATCTCCTTGCAGTCTAAGGAACTCTCAAGAGTCTTCTCCAACACTACAGTTCAAAAGCATCAGTTCTTCAGTGCTCAGCTGTCTTTAGAGTCCAACTCTCACATCCATACATGACTACTGGAAAAAACATAGCTTTGGAACTTTGAAGGCAAAGTAATGTCTCTGCTTTCTAATATGCCGTCTAGGTTGGTCACAGCTTTTCTTCCAAGGAGCAAGCGTCTCTTATTTTCATGTCTGCAGTCACCATCTGCAGTGATTTTGGAGTCCAAGAAAATAAAGTCTTTCACTGTTTCCATTGTTTCTCCATCTATTTGCCATGAAGTGATGGGACCAGATGCCATGATCTTAGTTTTCTGAATGTTGAGTTTCAAGCCAACTTTTTCACTTTACTCTTTCACTTGCATCAAGAGGCTCTTTAGTTCTTCTTCACTTTCTGCCATGAGGGTGATGTCATCTGTGTATCTAAAGTTATTGATATTTCTCCTGGCAATCTTGATTCCAGCTTGTGCTTCATCCAGCCAGGCATTTCACGTCATGCACTCTGCATATAAGTTAAATAAGCAGGGTGACAACATACAGCCTTGACGTACTCCTTTCCCAATTTGGAACCAGTCTGTTGTTCCATGACCAGTTCTAACTGTGCTTCTTGACCTCCATACAGATTTCTCAGGAGGCCTGTCAGGTGGTCTGATATTCCCATATCTTCAAGAATTTTCCACAGTTTGTTGTGATCTACACAGTCAATCTTCCCTGGGTCAGGAAGATCCTCTGGAGAAGGAAATGGCAACCCACTCCAGTATTCTTGCCTGGAAAATCCCATGGATGGAGGAGCCTGGTTGGCTACTGTCCATGGGGTCGCAAAGAATCAGAAACGACTGAGCAACTTCACTTCACTTCACACAGTCAAAGACTTTGGCATAGTCAATAAAGTAGAAGTAGATGTTTTTCTGGAACTCCCTTGCTTTTTTGATGATTCAATGGATGTTGGTAATTTGATCTCCGGTTCCGCTGCCTTTTCTAAATCCAGCTTGAACATCTGGAATTTCACAGTTCACATACTATTGAAGCCTGGCTTGGAGAATTTTGAGCATTACTTTGCTAGCCAGATGTTAACAGTGTTTCATTTGATCAGCCCCAGTATGTGGGTTAAACAGGAAAAAGATAAGTTGTATCCTCCTAGCTACTCCCCTGCCTATCTGCTTCACTACACTAGCCAATTTAGAAGCCATCTGGAGCAACAGGGACCTACCAAGGGAAGAAGCCAAGGCATATGGTCCACAAATAGCCATTCTCAAGAGTGTGTGAGGATGTGTATGACTGGGTAGGGGCTGGTGTTTCACAGTCTCCTAACAGGTTCAGGACTTCCATGGAATTGCTTCTTATATGTAAGTATGAGCAGTGTTGCTCCTCTTGAAAAAAAAAAATGGCAGCCAGGAATGTCAGCCACCTCTTGAATTCACACAGAGACAGGAATATGGAAAATAAAAGGCATATGATTCTTGCTCACCCTTGTCCCTTCTCTTCTCTCTATAGGAGATGTGGGGAGGAGGGCTACCAGTACTGGCTACTCTCCTCTCTTTGACTTCAAAACCATGCCACTTCTCAGAGTAGCTTACAACTCTGATTTTGACCTAGTACCGATCATAATTATATTTTCTATCCTCTATGGACAACATTCCAAGCTACCACCAAACTGTTCATAACAGCACTCAGTTCTCCTGAGATTTAAATAACATTGTAAATGTAAGTCTTTGTCAAGATTCTTGAAGAAATGACCAAAAGCACCCACCTTGAAAACCTTCATATCTTTCAAAACTCTTTTCTCCCAGTGAATAATCCCGGGCCAGGGCCTGAGCTAACACAGGGACACTGGCTTGGTAGCTTTCTCTTCCTGTAAATAGCTCTTCTCTTTCAACTCCACACATTCATTCTTTTTATCACCATCACCTCTCTCCTTGATCCTGCCTTCCTTTCAACTGCACCAACCTCACAGTACATTCAACACACCAGAGTCTCACTCAGCATGACACAAATGCATCCTGCCTTATGTGACTTAACCATTTCCTATGAATACACCTTTTCCCACACACAGAGTGCCCCTTAAGAGTCAGCACTCGGTTACACATCCAGAAGAGCCTCCAGCCATGCTGAGCCCATGTTCAGTAGAAAGCGACTGACCTGAAATATTCATATCTCATCTCCACACACTACAGCAACTGGCTGAAGGTGAGTCAAGGCTCAATTAAGTCTTCAGTGTTCCCCTCACACCTGCAGCTATGAAGATGCAAGGAAGTAAAACACGAAGGCAGTCTCCTTTTCTAGGGTTAACAATTACCCCGGGAAGCCCAGAGGAACCAGTTCTGAGCCTGATCCAGCAAGGTCATGTTAAAGAAAGAAAGAAAGTGAAGTCACTCAGTCGTGTCCAGCTCTTTGCAATCCCATAGACTGTAGCCCACCAGGCTCCTCTATCCATGGAATTTTCTAGGCAAGAGTACTGGAGTGAGTTGCCCTTTCCTTTGCCAGGGGATCTTCCTGACCCAGGGATTGAACCCGGGTCTCCCACATTTTGGCAGACATTTTATCGTCTGACCCATGCTAACATTTTAACATCTGAGGTTATGTTTACATAGCAGATCTTTCCTGGACAAGTTCTAAATCGAAGAGGTGCCTTCAAGGTCCTGTAAGGTCCACATCTCTCTCCCTCTCAGGTGAAACCATGGCCCCTTTCACATGGGGTGTGTGTGTGTGTATGTGTGTGTGTGTGTGTGTGTGCGCGCACGCATGCTCAGTCATGTCTGACTCTTTGCAGCACCATGGACTGCAGCCCACCAGGCTCCTCTGCCCATGGGATTTCCTAGGCAAGAATACTGGAGTGGGTTGCCATTTCCTTCTCCAGGGGATCTTCTCCATGCAGAGATCGAACTCTCATCTCCTATGTCTCCTGCACTGGCAGGCAGATTCTTTACCACTAGCGCCACCTGGGAAGCCCTTCAACAGGGGATAAAATGCAGCAACACCTGGAAATCTCACTCTCGAGTGACTGGGCTATGGTTCAGTGCCAGGTAGAGAGGCAGAGAAGAGAAGGCTGCTCTGGCAGAGGGGTCAGTGCTGGGCTTTGAGGAAGGAGAGCTGGAGGTAGTGGCAGGAAATGCATTGGAAATAGACAAAAGCAGAATGTACAAGGGAACAAGTGATCAGAGGAAAAAGCAGAAGAAAAAAAAAACTGTAGCCCAGGGCATGAGGCTCTTCTCCAGGGCTCTGGAGTCTTCACAAGGTCAGCAAAATAATGAGCCCACCTGAGGAGTGCGAGTGCGTGTGCTCAAGAGCCTCTGCTCTGCAACCAGAGAAAGCCTGTGGACCACAACAAAGACCCAGAACAGCCAAAAAACATAGCCCACATGTCACCAGGGCTAAGACAGCACCTCTAGCGTCTCTGTTCACTGAGCCCCTCATCACAACACTTTGAGAAACTGCTGCTAAGTATAGTCTGAATTCCCATGTGAGTGGAAATCATCCATACCAAGGCAGTCCTACATGAATATTTCTGAGGCTCTATTTTGAGAAAACAACATGGGAGGAGTGTTGTGTCCAAGTCCAAGTGTCTCCCACCATCACAGGGACATGTTAGTTCCCAATGTGACTAGAGAACCTGCAGAAGGCCAGAATGACTCCTCACTCTATCTTCATGATGCTGTTTTCCCAGCTCAAGATACAGCCCCTAAAAATCATGGATGATATTTGGGAAAGATGAAAACTTGAATTCGAAAAGATACATGCACCCCCAACATTCATAACAACATGACTTACAATAGCCAAAACATGGAAGCAACCTAAATGTCCATCATGAGATGAATGAACAAACAAGATGCAGTATGTATGGAGACAATGGGATATGACTAAGTCATAAAAAAGAATGAAATACTGCCATTTGCAACAACATGGATGGACCTGGAGATCATCACACTAAGTGAATAAGTCAAAGACAAATATATGATGTCAGTTATATGTGGAATCTAAAAAAAATGATATAAATGAACTTATTTACAAAACAGAAATAGACTCACATACATAGAAAATAAACTTATGGTTACCAAAGGGGGAAGGTGGGGGGAAGGGATAATGGAATTTAGGATTAACAGATACACACTACTATATATAAAACAGATAAGCAGGGCTTCACTGGTGGCTCAGTGATAAAGAATCCACCTGTCAATGCAGGAGACATGGGTTTGATCCCTGGTCCAGGATTATCCCACATAGTGGGGAATAGCTAAACCCTTGCATCACAAATACTGAGCCTCTGCTCTAGAGTCCAGGAGCTGTCACTACTGAAGCCCACACTCTCGAGAGCCTGAGCTGCACAACAAGAGAAGCCACTGCAATGAGAAACCTTGCACCACAAGTAGAGAGTAGTGCCTGCTCTCCAAAACAAGAGAAAAACTGTCACAGCAACAAAGACCCAGAACAGCCAAAAATAATAAATAATTAATTTAGAAAAATAAGGACCTTCCATAAAGCACAGTGAACTATATACAGTATCTTGCAATAGCCAATGATGGAAAAGAATTTTGAAAAAGGATGCATCCAATCTATCTATATAACTTATCACTTTGCTGTATACCTGAAGCTAGCACAACATGGTAAACCAACTATACTTCGATTTTTTTAAAAAACCCTGGATGCACTTCAGCGCTTCAACAAGATCCGTTCTCTGTGATGCAACCTCTCAGGTTAATGTGATCCCTTTGCCATCGCCCACACTGTTGATTGTTCTTTGTACTCCGTTTTCTCTTACGCCACACCCCTACCCACAATGCTGTCCTTGGGTCCAATGCCACTGAAATCCATAGTTGTGATGACCCTTTGGGGTCCCTCTAAAGCAAAAATGTCCCTTTGTCTCTTGATGCTTACTTAATTCTGCTGCCAATACCCATACGTTCTCTCTCTACATTTATCTTGGGCTTGTCGTCTTCCTCCTTGTTCAAACTCTCTCTACCCCTGCAGCAGTGAGTTATTCACATGATCCTCAACTTCACTACATTCATGCCATATACGAAATCACGATAAAGAGATGTTATTCAGGGAGGCAAAATACAGGCTTTCAGGCACAGTTTAAAAGCACAATAACAACAAATCCAAACCTTACAAATACTGAACATAGCTTCCAAAGCCCTCTTGTATATACTACCCAGGATCAGCGTCTCTGGAAGCTTTGGCTGTCTACAGCAGCTGCAGAAAAGTCCTTCACAGGGGAACGTGGCTCAAAGGATTCAGTGGCTGGTCCAGGTTTACTCAGGTCAGAAGACGGGAAACCAGATTAGCACCCACATCTTCAGACTCCTCCCCAGGCTCTCCTCATTTCAACCTGGCTTCCTTCCTAGGGTCTCACTGAATACACACCTACCTCCATCTGGCTCAGTTGGTAAAGAATCTACCTGCAATGCAGAAGACCCAGGTTTGATCCCTGGGTCAAGAAGATTCCCTGGAGAAAAAATGGCACTCCACTCCAGTGCTCTGGCCTGGAAAATCTCATGGAAAGAGGAGCCTGGCAGTCCTCTAGTCCTATAGTCTAGCCCATAGTCCATGGGGTCAGAAGAGTCAAACATGATTTCATGACTAAACCACCCATCCATCCTTTAGAGGGGCTGTTTTGTCTAGGCCAGTTTTGCCACTATTTTGACCAACAATCAGTTCCAGAGAGGAAGTTTCAAATCTAACATCCAGAAAATCCACATTTGGTTCACATGTACATAAAGTGTCTCCCATCTACTGGAATAAAATCCTGCATGATAAGCGTATTTGCGTTACCACCTGGCTTCCATACTTCAAGACCTGGTTCCAAAATATCACATCCACAAAGCCTTTCAGGCTTGCTCTCTTCTCATTTCAATCACTCCTTCACTGTCCTCCAGTGACATTTGGCATTTGGGCTAATTTCACCTTTGGTATCTTGTATTCTGTTTTAAGAATATTTTTCATCTCCCCACCTAATGATAAGAACCCAACCTGCCCTCAGGGACTGTGCCCAGAGCACTGCACTAATCACAGATGGTCTGTACATGTTGACTAGGAAATGCTTACCTGACAAAATCTTCTGTAATTAAGCTGAATTTTAACAGTGGCCTTAAGGAACAATACGTTAACCCAGAAAAATAATGGCAGGGATTTGGGACATAGGGTGAAGCTGGTTAAAAGAGCAAATGTAGCCAGTTAGCTCCGCAAAGCTCCTTCTAAGGCATTGTTGTTGTTTAGTCACTAAGTCGGGTCAGGCTCTTTTGCTACCTCTTGGACTGTAGACCTCCAGCCTCCTCTGTCCATGGGATTTTCTGGGCAAAAATGCTACACTGGGTTGCCAATTCCCTCTCCAGGGTATCTTCATGACCCAGGAATCGAACCTATGTCTCCTGCTTGGCAAGGTGATTCTTTACCACCAAGTCATCTGGGGAAGGCCTTCCTTCTATCCCATTAGATCAACAGTTATCATGGGGTTGGTAACTTTTTCACAGGGTGGATAAGGAACCTTAGCTGACCCTAGAGTCCACAAGTTCCATATAACATTGGAGTGTCAGTGAACCAAAATACAGCAACCAGAGGGATCAACCATCAAGCTTGGTTAATTTGTTCTTTATTTTTGAATAAGGCCACCCCTGGATAAGCAGCAATCAATCTTATAAAATTATACCTTCTAGAAGATCAAATTAGACCTTTCCTTAATAAGACTGAGTATGTAATTTGACCTACTGTGCTAGACCCAAGGGAGGACATGATGATCCAGGGAGTATCTGTGGTGCCAAGATGTTGGAAGAATCTGGGACTGTTTCCAGCACTAGTGGGCAAGGGTTTAAAGTCTCTAGAGCCCAAAGATATAAGCAGCATCCCTAGAGGAGATGGACAAACACCTTTAATTGGGAAAACAGGCCACACCTCCCATCATCCTATGCTGCTTAATATGAGATGTCTATATAGTCAAAGCTACAGTTTTTCCAGTAGTCATGTATGGATGTGAGAGTTAGACCATCAAGAAGGCTGAGCACCAAAGAATTGATGCTTTCAAATTGTGGTGCTGGAGAAGACTCTGGAGTGTCCCTTGGACTGCACGGAGATCAAACCAGGCAATCCTAAAGGAAATCAACCCTGATTATTCACTGGAAGGACTGATGCTGAAGCCGAAGCTCCAATACTTTGGCCACCTGATGAGAAGAGTTGACTCACTGGAAAAGACCCTGATGCTGGGAAAGAATGAAGGCAAAAGGAGAAGGGAGTGGCAGAGGATGAGATGGTTAGAGAGCATCACAGACTCAATGGACATGAAT
The DNA here is from genome assembly GCF_014754425.2 of Oryx dammah. Classification (NCBI taxonomy): domain Eukaryota; kingdom Metazoa; phylum Chordata; class Mammalia; order Artiodactyla; family Bovidae; genus Oryx; species Oryx dammah. The sequence goes on along the minus strand of NW_024070192.1, from coordinate 35,808,273 downwards.
TTGAGCAAACTCTGGGAGACAGTGGAGGACAGAGGAGCTTAGCATGCTGCAGTCCATGGGGTTGCAAAGAGTGGGACACAACTTAGCAACTGCACAGCAACAAAACAACTATTTAAGATGTAGATTGGTTAGGGTGAGAGGAGAAAGGGGCTGAACCTGGAGGAGACTGGGATTCATGGAGAGGGACATAAATAATTACATTAGACCTTGTCAGAATCAGGGGACTCCTTTCCTTTGACAAGGCCCAAGTGTTAAACTATGTGAGAGAGTGGACACTGCAGCCGCTCAGAGACCAGTCAAAAGACTTTTGCCCCCTGGAACAACACACTCAACAGCAGCACACAATGTCTGGGTATGACTACCTTTGTTTCAGCCCTCAGCTTGTGGGACTAGCCTTCTACTCTAAAAACATATGAGAAATGAATTCTGCTTTATATCCTGAGATGTAGAACGTCTGTCTTGTGGGGAGGAGACCCAAAGAGCTTTGCCTAAAGCCAGGCATCCGCTTCTAAGGGGTGGGTTGGTGTTCTAACTTCTGGGATAGATGATCAACAGAAATGACACCCACGAAAAACTCCATGACCTCCTCGGAAGCAGGTTTAACAGGCAGATCTGTTCTTTGGTAGCAATGTTAAACCACAACATGCCATAATTTCCGGGCCAAAAAAAAAAAAAAATCCCAGGCTGCTTTGTAGACCAAATATTTCCAAATTTCTGGAGGTAAGAAACACCAGTGAAGCTCCCCAGGGGATTCCAGTGTGCTCTCATGTTAAGAATCCCTGGTTAGGGACCTCCCTGGTGGTCTGGTGGTTAAGACTGTGCTTCCACTGCAGGGGACATGGGTTCAATCCCTGGCTGGTGAGTGAAGATCCTGTATGCCGTGTGGTGTGGCCAAAATATAATTTTTTAAAAATCTATTTTTAAAGAATCCCTGGTTAGACAATTGGGGAGCCACCTAGATCTGAGACCCAGCTGACTTCTCTGGAATTCAGGTGCTCCAGGCAGGTGTAGATATGTGAGTGAAAGTGGCCTTCTGACAGGAAAGAGGAAGAGGGCCCATCGTATCTTGTAAAGGGTTAGGTGGTGTTGTTGCAGAGAGGTGAAAAGAATATTAGCTTAAACGCCATGAGACCCGGCTTCTGGTCCTGGCTCTACCATTTATTATTTCTGAGACTTTAATAAGTGGCTTAACCTCTTGGCTCTATGAAAATGGACACGACTGCCCTCATCACACCTGATAAGAAAGCCACCACCATTACAAAGCTGACAGGTTTTGGCAAGAAATGAGTTTCTGGAGACATTACACAATTTAAGGTAATTTCCCCCAAAGAAATAAAGATAAGGTGAGCTGGTATCATCACATGACTCATAAACCTACAATCAATGAATATGTTTTGCTCAAAGGCTGTTTGTTGTCTATGTGATTTCACAAGGTACTCTTTCCTAAAGATATAGGAGCAAGTGGCATAGTGATTGTTAAAACTTTTCTATGGAGTTTTATTACATCTTGCTTTCATTTTTCAATGCTAACATTAGAGTGCATGCTTGTGTGCTTAGTCGCTGCAGTTGTTTCCGACTCTTTGCGGCCCTATAGACTGTAGCCCACCAGGCTCCTCTGTCCATGGGATTCTCCGGGCAAGAATACTGGAGTGGTTTGCCAGCCCTCCTCTAGGGGGTCTTCCCAACCCCAGGATGGAACCCATGCCTCTTATGTCTCCTGCATGGCAGGGAAATTCTTTACCCAGCCATAGGGGAAGCCCAACATTAACACCATTACACAGAAATGCAAATATGAGGTTACAGAACATAAAAACACTTAAATTATAACAGTACATTTTTGCCATGTTTGTAATTTTTTGTTTTACTTATTTTAAATAAGCTTTTAACTTTAGAACAGTTTAGATTTATAGAAAAATTGCAGAGGTATTACACAGAGTCTCATCTATCCCACATTGTTTCCCATATTAACAGCTTACCTGAGAATGGTAATTTGTTACAATTAAAGAACCAACTGATACAGTTACTAATGTCCAGCATCTTATTCAGATTTCCCTAGTGTTTATCTAGTGCCTTTTCCCATGCCAAGATCCTATCCAGAACACATTACTTTTAGTCGTCATGCCTCTTTAGGTTCTGCTAGGCTGTGCAGTACATTTAAAAATAACAATCCACAGCGTAACCACAGAAGGCACGAAGCAAATCAAAACAATGGTCAAGTTCTCATGATACTCACAAAGGACTCAGTCATTTGTTTATCGGTTCATTAGGGTGAACAGTGTCCAACTTGCTTCATGAGCTTTCAAACTGAGATTCCTGAAATTTTGTTTTAATTGGAGGGGATTTGCTTTTTACACTTATTGCATATTAAATGAATTTTTATCACATGCTTTCAAATTATTCAACATCTCATAAAATGCATCCAGTAATACCACACTATTATAAGGCACTTCCCTTAGTGAGCAGAAGGCAGATTTCAGATCCCCAGGCCCACCTCGGGAGACGGTGCTTTTGAAAGGTCCAGGATGGGGGCAGAGCTACCTGTATTTTAACTCCCAGGTGAGTCTGATGTCTCAAGGCATCACTAAATATGAAAGTCACCTTAGGACGTCCCTGGTGGTCCAGGGGTTAAGAATCTGCCTGCTGATGCAGGGGACATGGGTTTGATTCCTGATCCAGGAAGATCCCACATGCCTTGGAACAACTATGCCTTGAGTCACAATTAATGAGCCCAAGTGCTGCAATTACTGAAGCCCATTCGCCTACAGCCTGTTCTCTGCAACAAGGAAAGCCACCACAATGAGAAGCCCACGTATGGCAAAGAAGAGTAGCCTCCATTCACCGAAGCTAGAGAAAACCCATGCACGGCAACAAAGACCAAGAGCGGCCAAATATACAAATTTTTTTAAATAAATAATATATAAAAGTCACCTTAACCCTGAGGAACAAGGCTTTCAATTTAAATTCAGTATCCAAGTAACACAATCAGCCTGGATGCTAAAATTCACACTCGAGAGAATGAATGATTCAGTGAACATATGCCGAGACACACACAAGTATATAGGCATCCTTAACCTACATGCAGGAAGTACTCCTAAATTTTATTTTTAGATTAGCTGTTGAAACCAGAAATATATTTATGTACCCCTGGAACATTGTCATGACCACTGGGTAAGTATTCTTGAGCCGTGCTGTGCCTAGTCACTGTCATGTCCGACCTTTGCTACCCCATGGGCTATAGCCCGCCAGGCTCCTCTGTCCATGGGAATTCTCCAGGCAAAAATACTGGAGTGGGTTGCCATGCCCTCTTCCAGGGGACCTTCCCAACCCAGGGATCTTACTCAGGTCTCCTGCACTGCAGGCAGATTCTTTACCAGCTGAAAGCTACCAGGGAAGCCCAAGTTTTCTTAATAACCACCAAAATGTATTTTTCCCATAACACAACGATACATTTTAAAGTACTTTCTAAAAAAGTTTAAAAAAAAAAAAATACAGGTGCTTTCCAGCATTGAGAACCACTGGTAAAGCATAGGCTTAGAGACAGCCCTACACTCTTCCACTTAGTAGCTCTGCATACCTGGGAAAATGACTTCAGCTTTGTACCTCAGTGTTCTCACCTGTAAAATGGGATAATATTAGTTGTGATACACAGGCTCAGTAGTTGTGATGCATGGGCTTAGTTGCTTTGCAGCATATGGGATCTTAGTTCCCTGACCAGGGATTAAATCCATGTTTCTTCCATTGCGAGGAGGATTCTTAACCACTGGACCTTCAGGGATGTTCCAAATGGGATAAATTAGTAAATATATAGGATTCTTGTGAGAACTGTGAGATAATGCACAAAAAGCTCTTAGCATATACCAGGCTCTAGACTGTGTACAATGGCAGTTAACTCTGCAGCAACTGCTGGTGCAAACAAGGAGAGGAGAGATGGTACAGTGGTAAAGAACCCGCCTGCCAACACAGGAGATGTAAGAGACGTGGGTTTAATTCCTGGGTTGAGAAAATCCCCTTGAGTAGGAAATGAAAACCCACTCCAGTATTCTTACCTGCAAAATTCCATGGACAGAGGAGCCTGGTGGGTTACACAGTCCATGGGGTCACAAAGAGTTGGACATGACTGAGTACACACATACACAGGCAAGAGTTGAAAGAAAGGGGTAGAAGGAAAGACTGCTTGTGTGAGGATTTTCAAAGGGTAATCACAGTAGATGGGGAAATCTCAAAAGGCACCACAGCAAGAGGTATGTTTACGTGTTAAGGCGTCCTCTCCCAGCTTGGGGATGAAGAGGCAGTGTCCTCAATGGGCGTCAGGTGGCGCCACAAGCCTACAAACCAGAGTCCAGCTTTCTGTGGGAAAGCAGATGAGAAGGAATGAAAAAGTGAAATCTCAGAGCCCTTGTCAATCTGACGCAGCTGCCACTTTGAATAGTGGCAGTGTCTTAAGTCAGGGGTTTACATTTCAATAAACCCATAAAATTCAATATAAGACCATTCCCCTCATCTAGATTCTTAATTATTTCTATACCAAGAGATATGTTGAAACATGCACACTCTATGTATATTACTTAATATAAAAATAATATCATAACCAGCATCCCAAAGTAGGACAAGCTGTTTCTATAGGCAAATACGGCAGTGATACAGCCCTGGTGGGGAAAAGAAAAGAGGAAAATGTGATGAACATTCGCGACAACTGTGGTGGAGATGAGTGACCCAGTATCACCCACCCCTCTTAAGAGTCCCAGAGGTTGAGATTTCTCTGGTAGTCCACCAGTTAAGAATCTCCTTTCCAGTACAGAGGGCACAGGTTTGATCCCTGGTCAGGGAACTAAGATCCCATATGCCGCATGGTATGGCCAAAAAAAAAAGAAGAAGAGTACAATTCCCAGTTCTCTTTGAGCTAGTGTGGACGCGTAGCTAAGCCCTGACCTGTGCAACATGAATGGAAAGAGAAGTTTGTAGGAAATTCCCTTGAGAGACAGATGGCAGGCATCTTCCTCCATTCTCTGCCTACAGCATGGTTTTGATGCCAGCCGCTCCACCTTATACCTGAAGGCAGGAGCTTCACCCTAGAAATAATCCCAGAAGACTGTGAGGGCTCTTTAGGAACCCTGAATTGCCTACCTCTGGCCTTTTATGTGAGGGAAAAAAAAAACTTAAATCATGAGTAAGCCATTGTTATTTTGGGTCACAGCCAAACATCATCCAACTGACATTTCATGTAAGAGCCCTGGCTTTGTTTTTTATTGTTTGGCCACAGCACACAGCATGTGGGATCTCAGTTCCCTGACCAGGGACCAAACCTGTGCCTCTTGCCTCTAACACTGGAAGCACAGAGTCTTAACCACTGGACCACCAGGGATGTCCCTCTGGCTTTGTTTTTAAAGAATAACTTTTGTATTTTAAAAATATTTGAATAAAGAAAATGGGAAGATAAGGGACTTCCCTGGTGCTCCAGTGGCTAAGACTCTGTGCTCCCAATGCAGAGGTCCTCAGGTTCGATCCCTGGTCAAGAAACTAGATCCCACATGTGGAAACTAGAGATCCTGCATGCTGCAACTAAGACCTGATGCAACCAAAAAAAAGAAAGAGAAGTAGAGAAGATGGTGACAGAGATGCAAAGACAACTTTCAAACTTATAAGACTGACGAGCATCATAAAGAGAAGGGGGAAATGCCAACAACAATACAGTAAAAATACTGCTAATTGGAGTCTTCTTTCAGTGCAGTCTGAGAAGAGGGAAAGTCCAGGGTGGGAGGATTAAAGATCTACAAAGCTCCTGATGTTGAAACAAGCTGGGCTCTCCCACTAACTCTGAATTACTCACCAAACTAGTAACCAGTGGGGTGTCTTCAAGGTCACTGGTTTCTGAGATGAGAAAGTTAACAAGTAGAGGTGAAGTTTAAGGTATTAATCATTCAATATTGAGTCACCATGGACAGACACTTTTCCAACAAGTAGTTCATTTTTATATTTACTGAACTTTCTGGGATGGTATTAAGGACTGTGAGATAATACATTATAATTATGTATTTCACAAGTGTGTGTACTCAGTCATGTCTGACTCTCTTTGACCCCATGGACTGTAGCTCACCAGGCTCCTCTGTCCATGGGATTCTCCAGGCAAGAATACTGGAGTGGGTTGCCATTTCCTCCTCCAGGGGATCTACCCAACCCAGGGATTGCACCCGGTTCTGCATTGGCAGGCAGATTCTTTATCACTGCAACACCTGGGAAGCTCACTTACATATTTAGTAGTAGTCTTTTCCTCTGGGAAAAGGAATGCTTTGATAGTAAAGACCAGAAGCCCATTAAATGGGAAAATCACAGATGGGTTCCTCCCAGAACAACAAATGAGGCCCAACAGTAAACCAGGCCCTTAACCGTGCCTCTAGTCTAGAGATATCCTTTGCTTGACATTTGTTGTTAGCAATATATAGACAACTATAGCTGTTTGTGTTCTTTTTCATTTGCTTTTGAACTTCTATCTTTGGGTACTTATAACTGGTTTAAAAATAAAGTTCTGTGGCTGAGATTTTTTTAAATTTCTTAAATAGAAGTCCTTCGAACTGCCTTGGATCCAAAACAATCTGTAGCCTGTCTGTTCTGCTTTTCCTGGGTACTCCAACAAGAATATCTATATTGAAGTCCTCAAGACCACTCTCAGATTTGATGATTTGCTAGCAGGACTCACCAAACTCAGGAAGCAGGTTTATTACAGTGAAAGGATGCAGATTAAAATTAGCAAGGAGACGGGCTTCCCTGGTGGTCCAGAGGTTAAGACTCCGTGTTTTAACTGCAAGGAGCAAAAAGTTCTATCCCTAGTCAGGAAGTTCCGCATGCCATGAGAGAAAGAAAGAAAAGAAAAATCAAATTTGAAAAAAAAATTAGCAAAGAGAAAAGGTGCATAGGGTAGAATTCAGGAGAGACCAGACACAAACTTCTGGTTCTGCCTTTTCCGGGGAATCACATAATCAGTGCATAATTCTCCCAGCAACAATATATGACAACACATACATGGTGTTGCCAACCAAGGAAGCTCAAGCCTTGCAGTTCAGGATTTCTGCTGGGGGTCAGTCATGGAAGCATGGAGTGCCAGTGTGACTGACCTTAGCTCTTCAGTCTTTGGCCCAGATGCAGAGTGGCCCAAGCCCGTAGGCATACAAAAACAGGTGTTCAGGATGCATCACATTGTTAACAGAAACTATCTGGTATGGCCCAAGGCCTCAGATATACAAATTCTCTTAGCAGGCAAGATATCCCAAGGGCTCAAAGGTTATCCCCCAAGAGCTCGTTAAGGGCCACCCCTGGAAATCTTGGGGACGGGCAGAGTTTGTGCAGCCCAGACCACCGAGTTCTCTCTCTATTTTTATAACAAAGCCATAAAAAGTAGTAATAATAACCCCAACACCTTTATGGTAAAGAACCATTATGTGAGCTAGCCTCTGAAGACCTTAGGAAGATCCAACCAAACCATTTTTTAAAAGACTTTTTGATGTAGATTATTTATAAAGCCTTTATTGAATTGTTACAATGTTGCTTCTTTTTATGTTTTGGTTTTTAGGCCGTAAGGCATTGTAGGATCTTAACTCCCAGACCAGGGATTGAACCCACACCCCCTGCACTGGAAGGCAAAGTCTTAACCACCAGACTGCCAAGGGAAGTCTCAAAGCATGCTTCTAACAGTAATGTGTCAAGCATGGCGGCACTTAGTAAATGAGTCAGTGGACACAGGGAGGACCATTACTGGTGCCTCGGAAGATGGGAGAGCTTTGTCTTAGATCCACTCAGTTTTTCCATCTGGCTCTGTGACTAAGCCCATTCCTACAGCTCTTTCCCTCAGCTAGCTTCCTCCCAAATGTTTCCTTCATTTTTCCTTCCATCCCTTCCTCTCTGCTCCAGCTGTTCCAAGACCCCCTAAAATCCAAATTTCCATTCAGTCCCCTCCAAGCAAGCCATCCAAGCTCTAGGGCTTCCCTGCAGGGCCAGGACTAGACTGAGCCAAAAGAGGCACAAGGTCATGCAAGAGATCAAATGCCTCCAGGAATTCCATACCTCAGACACTTACTCTGGTCCTGGCCTCACATTCTGTCTTGAAAGGGTATCTGCTCGGGAACCTGTACCCCTAGTCTTGCATGTGTTGAGAGGAAATGGGCAAGTTTGAGAAGACACACAGAAGCCGGGTTCTGGGAAACAACTGAGCATTGATTCTCACAAGCATGAATGCATCTTCACATCCTCCTCTTTAACATACACCACCCTAGTGGCTAATTCAATCAACATTAAGTTTCAGAAAATAACTTTATCAGTCATCATCCACTTCTCTTCATTTTTACCAGGGACAATCCACCCTTCAACCCTTTCAAAGGTATGAGGGCTCTTATACCACAGCACCCTGGAATCTTTCTTCCCAATATAAACTACTTCTTGGCAGTGGAAAGCTTGCCGGGACCCTTCAGTTCAAGATCTTCTTGCATTTCCCTAATTCCAGGTAGAAAATTACTACAAGAGCTGTCAGGAGCTCTGACCCTGGTTGACAAGGACATTTGAGCTACTTACATGGCACGACAAGTCAGAAAGCTTCCATTAATTTCCAAGGATTACGTCCAGTGCTTTTCCAACTGGTGTGGTACTTCTGATGATTTAGAAAGAGGAAATGTAAACAAACTTTCTTCCACGTATACCATTTCATCAAGGACTCATGTAGGAAATGTATGAACCAAGGCAGTGCATACAGGGATCTGCCAGCAGCTTCGCATCACAAAATAAATACAAAGAGACATTCCAATTGCTCAAGTTTTTATTCTCTTTTTTCAGAAGCAGATTCTCAGGCACATGTCTAGTGAGGGTATCACCACATTCATTACATTCATAGGATTCTTCCCTGAAATGAAGTCTTTGATGTTGTCGTGAAGCTTGACCTAGGTCAGCGAGCATGTCTACAGTTTTGTTCTTTTTTTTTTTTTAATGTCCACATTTATTACAGCCAATTTCTCTCCTGTATGAATTCTCTGGGTCTCAACCATCAGTATAACTGAAGACCTTCCAACACCTGTGATGTTATTCACAGGGTTTCTCTCCAGAATGAATTATTTGATGTTCAAGAGCTGATTAAAGGTTTTACAGCATTCAATAAATTATAGGGTTTCTCTCATGAGTAGACTCAGTGATATAGAATGAGATGTGGGCTCTGAGGAAAGGTTTTCCTGTAGTCATTATATTTAAACAGTTTCTCTTCTAATATGAAGTCTCTGAACTGTTAAGGCTGAATTATATCTAAATGTTTCCCCACACTTCTTACATTCATAAGATTTTTTCCAGTATGAATTCACCGATGTTCAATGAGACCTAAGCTGTAGCTAAGGGCTCTTCCACACTCAATGTACTCACAGGGATTTTTCTCAAATGAATTTTCTGATGTTGAACAATGTATGAACTCTTCTAGAAACTTTTCCCACACTCATTACATTCCTACGGCATTTTTCCACTGTGAATTCTCTGATGTTCAGCAAGTCAAGATTGCCACCTAAAAAAGTTTCTCCACATTCCTTACATTCATTAGGTTTTTTCCACTATGATTCAACAACACCTAACAAATTCCAATTTCCCTTTGAAAATTCTCATAAAATTCATTGTTTATGATTTTTCTCCAGTATGAATTATCCTATGATAATGTATGATATACATTTTTGGCCCCACATGTCACATTTTCACCTAGCTCACTGGTAAAAAAATTTTTTTTAATTGATAAAACTTTGTTGTTGGGGGGTGGGGGGACATGAGCCCTTGTTCATTACCTGAGGAATGCAAATTGGCACAAATTCCAGGAACAAATTTTCCCAATCGAAAAACATGTCTACTTTTGACAGAGAAAATTCTGCTTCTAAGAACATGTTCTACAGATAAACTTTATTGTGTGTAAAATCACAACTGTACAAGGTTATTTAAGTGCAACATTGTTCATAATAGCAAATGGTTTGAAACAGTCTAAATGGATCCAAAGGGAAGTGGTTACCTAAATTATACAAGCATAAAATGAGACACCTTGTAGCCATGACTAACAATGAGGAAGCTCTGTATAAACCAATATGGAACTACCTTAAAAATGAAAATAAGGTTCAGAATAGTCTTTACTGAGCATTACTAATTGTGAATTGAACATAACCAAAAACACACAGACAAAAACAGAGTCGGGTGCGTGAGGAGGGAGGTTCAAGAGTGAGGGGACATATGTATATTTATGGATGATTCACACTGTTGTAGGGCAGAAACCGACACAACATTGTAAAGCAATTATCCTCCAATTAAAAATAAATTTTAAAAAAACAGAGGGAGGAAAATCCCAGATATGACTGTATATGCACAGCCTATCTCTAACAGGATTGAGATCCTTATTCTAGGGAGAAAAGCTGGGTGCTGGTATCATTTAGTTTTGTTTTCTGCACCACACTAAAGTATTGCTCATCTTAAAAATTAAATTGAAAAACCTGTGAAATCTAGAAAAGAGACAAATGGAGAGATGTGAATTCAGGCAGGCGAGGTATGACAGAGCAAGGAAGTTAAGGGAGTGTATTATTTAAAACTGTAATCTGTTGCCCCTTCTGGTCCCACAGGTACAGGCCTTGGAAACTGACATTCCATTTTAACAAGTAAAAAGCTAAACAAGCTGAAAAATTAAAAAAAAAAAAAACTCTTCCGAGATCCATAAAAGAAGTGAGGTCACAGGGCAAACGACTACCTCCCAAAATCGGAGAAACGGGTAACTGCAGAGAATCACAACACACTGGAGCGAAACCTCCACTGGAACCGGTGCTGGGCTAGGGAAACTGGAACTAAAACTTGGAGAATTACTGGAAACAATTCAGAGAGTATGGACAAGTCTAAGAGTTAAATCTTCAAAAGGACATGGTTACAAGGATGGGAGGGGCATGCTTTTGTGAATTTCATTTTTAAGAACTCAATCAACTTCTTGCAGTAAATACTGGAGAAAAATCTCCTTGTGCTTGTAGCTATGGAAGAAAAAAAGGAACTATTTTGAAATACTGCAGAGCACTCTGTTCTTAACAGGGACTACCCTCAGGAGAAACGCTTTACCGACTGAGCCACAAGGGAAGCCCTAAGGAGAAACTAGCTAATCAGAACTTAACCTGCCAGGGTTTCATCAAGCCTAACAGACCTGCAGAAAGGGAAATATCCAACTTCAGCCTCCTATAAGCATCCTGTCCCACCCAAGTGGGTCAGAAAAAAGGTAGAGAGAAAAAAAAACCCTGAGAAACACTTATGAAATTCACAGTTCAGAGGCACAGGCTCACTAAAAAGACTGAGGCCTAATCACTGGCCTACAAAACACTCCCTGTCAGGAATCCCCTGGCGGTCCAGTGGTTAGACTCCCTGCTCTCACTAATGAGGGCCCCAGTTTGATCCCAGGTCAGGGAACTAAGATTCCCACATGCCTTGCAGTCAAAAAACCAAAACATTTTTAAAATGGGAACAACCTTGTAACAAACTCAATGAAGACTTTTTTTTTAATGGTCCACATCAAAACAAAAATCTAAAGAAAAGTTATAAAGCATACTAAGCATACGCAGCTTCAAGAGACAGCAAGCATCAGGCCCAGACATGGAGGAATGTTGGAATTATCAGACAGGGAATTTAAAACAACTATGATTAATACGCTAAGGACTCTAATAATGGGTAAAACAGATAGTGTGCAAGAAGAGATGGGCAATGTAAGCAACAGAGATGTATATTCTGAGAAATAACCAAAAAGGAATACTAACGATTAAACACTCTAACAGAAATGAGGAATGCTTTTGATGGGCTTGTGAGCTGACAGGGCAGAGTTGAGGAAGAATCTCTGAGCTTGAAGTATATCTCAAGAGAAAACTCCAAATTAAAAGTCAAAGAAAACAAAGACTAAACAACAGAAACAAAATATCCAAGAACTATGGGACAGCTACAAAAAGTGTGACAAGTGTAATGGGAATTTCCTCAAATTGATTAACATCAGACATAAAATGGCAGATCCAGATAGCTAAGAGGGAGCAAGCAGGATAAATGCCCCCTCCTCAAAAACAAAACAAAACAAACTATACCTAGGCATGTCATTTTCAAACTACATAAAATCAAACATAAAGAAAAATTCTGAAAGAAGCCAGAGAGAAAACACACATCACTTACAGAGGAGCAAAGATAAGAATTACATACAACTTCTCAGAAACCAATCAAGCACAAGAGTAAAGTGAAATATTTAAAGTGTTGAGGAGGGCCTTCCCTGGTGGTCCAGAGGCTAAGGCTTCGCCTTCCAACCCAGGAGGTGCTGGTTTGATCTCTGGTCAGGGAGCTAGGATCCCGCATGCCTCACAGCCAAAAAAACAAAGTATAAAAACAGAAGCAATATTGTAACAAATTTAATAAAGACTTTTTTAAAAAAGTCTTCAGAGTAGCACCAATCACATAAAAAGAGGGGGGACTAAAGAGCTAGCTTAGCAGACACCTCACCAAAGAAGATACACAAATGACAAACATATGAAAAGATGCTCCACATCATATGTCATCAGACAAATACAAATAAAAGCAACAATGAGACACCATTAAAACACCTATTAGAGGAACCTTCCCTGCTGGTCCAGAGGCTGACTCCATGTTCCCAATGCAGGGGGCCTGAGTTCAATCCCTGGTCAGGGAACTAGATTCCATAAGCTGCAATATAAGACCTGGAGCAGCCAAATAAATAAATATTGAATTAAAAAAAAAAAACCTATTAAGAATACCCAAAATCCAGAACACTGACAACACCAAATGCTGGCAGGAATGTGGAGCAAAAGGAACTCTCACTCATTGCTGATAGGAATGCAAAATGGTACAGCCACTTTGAAAGACAGCTGGCAGTTTCTTACAAACCTAAACCTACCCTTACCATACAATCTATCAATCACGTTCTCAGTATTTACCCAAAGGAGTTGAAAACTTACATCCATGCAAAAACCTGCAGGTAGATGCTGAAAAATTTTATCCAATTACTAAAACTTGGAAGCAACCAAGGTGTGCTTGAGTAGATGAATGGATCAATGGTGGCTCATCTGGAAAATGGAGTATTATTTATTGCCAGAAAGAAATGAGCTATCAAGCCATGAAAAAACATTAAGAATACTGAAATACATATTATTTAGTGAAAGAAGTCAACTTGAAAAATCACATACAGTATGATTACACACTGGAAAAGGCAAAACTATGGAAGCAGTAAAAAGATCAGCCAGGGGTTGGGAGGAAGGTGGGAAGAACAGGAAGAGGACAGAGGATTTTTCTGGGCAGAGAATGTGGCTGAACCACACTGACTCCATACTGTCAGTTCTATCTTAGGCCTGCAGTTCTCCCCTCTTGTTACTGAACTTAAGCCCATTCACAAAGAATGTGCCCAAGCCAGGGAAGTTCTCTGTCAACTTTTACCCTTACCTTCATCTGATATGAAAACTGAAAGAATGCCTTTTGCTGAGACAGATTATGATACCCCCCGAGGGTAGGAAAAAACCAAGGTTCCAGTCTGAGCAGCCCTGCTTCTCACATGGTAGTTAGATTCTCTCTTTCTTTTTTTTTTTTTTTCAGATTCTATTTTTAGCTTTGACCCCTTTACAGCCCCCTGTACCTTCCGGATTGTTCAGCTGCTTATATGTAAATTCCCCACAAGAAACTTTGTAATTGTAGTTTAGGAAGTTGCCCCTTCATTTTTCTATCTCAAAGTTCCTTCTCAGTTCAGAGGATATTATTTAACACCTTCCTTTTCCTGGATCAGCTTTATATGACACTATGGTGGATACATGTCATCATACACTTGTCCAAACACACAGAGTATACAACACCAAGAGTGAGCCCTAATGTAAACTATGGACTTTGGATGCTGAAGATGTGTCAGTGTAGGTTCACCAACTGTAAGTGTACCAAGCTGACTGGGGGCAGGGGCAGGGGGAGTGCTGATAACGTGAGAGGCTGAGCATACCACCAAACACGATCCCTAACGTAAACTATGGACTTTGGATGATGTTGATGATGTGTTAATATAGGTTCATCAATTGTTAACAAACGTACCAAGCTGACCAGGGTGTGGGGATGTTGATAATGCGGGAGGCTGTACGTGTGTGGAGACAGGAGGTCTATGGGAAATCTCTGCATCATCTTCTCAATTTTGCTGTGAACCTACAACTGCTCTAGAAAGCAGGGGTAAGAGGAAGGCTCAAGAAGGAGGGGCTACATATATATATATATAGCTGTGATGATTCACAATGTTGTACAGCAGAAACCAACACAACACTGTAAAGCACTTATCTTCCAATTAAAAATTTTAAAATATAAAAAAATGCTCTAAAATTTTTTAAGTTGTGATTTTTCCCAGAATTCCCTTATTCTCTTTATTTTTCTCCATAGAATCTGTCACCATCTGACATACTATGTATTTCACTTATTTGCTTTGTTTATTGTTTTTTCCTTTCATGAGAATGTTCACTGAGGGGAAGGATTTTTTTTTTTCTTACTGCCAAGTATTAGTATTCAGAACCTAGGAAAGCGCCTGGCACAGAACAAGTGTTCCATAAATAATTGTAGACTAAAAGTATAGTTAGGACATACCTAATATACTTCCTCTTCATCTTCTGTAGGAGACCTTATCTCTACCTTGCAATGTAGACCCACAAATCCAGGCAAAGTGCTCCCCAGGTAATTGTGGGGGTCCCCAAAGGAGGTCTTATGTGCACCAATGAGCAAGACTGGTGAGTCACAGACTGACACCAGACATTTCATGCACTTCTCCTGCTCAGGACTCCTTCTACTGTGTATCAGCTTGTCTTGGCTCCTAGGAAAAAAAAACAGGGTCAGCTATTATTCCTCTGTTAAATGCCCCAAACCTTTGAAAGCTGTATAAAAACTGCTACAGAGTTATAAAATATTAATACCACAAGAGATCTTTAAAATCAACTACTCCTGGGACCTTCCTGATGGTTCAGTGGATAAGAATCCACCTGCCAATGCAGGAGACATGAGTCCGATCTCTGGTGCAGGAAGAGTCCACATGTCATGGAGCAACTAGGCCCATGCAACGAGACTACTGAGCCAGCACTCTACAGCCCTTGAGCTGCTACTGAAACTCCTGCACCTAGAGCTTGTGCTCCACAACCAGAAGCCACTCCAGTGAGCAGCCTGTGCACCACAATGAAGAGCAGCCCCTGCTTGTCACAACTAGAAAAAGCCTGTGTGCAGCAACAAAGACCCTGTGTAGCCAAAAATAAAACAATTTTTAATAAAATAAAATAAATTCAATTAGTCCAAGCCTTTCTTCTCATACTTGCACACAATGACACATAAAAAGCAGGAGTTTTGCTCATAGCTGTTTGGTGTGCAAGCCAAGCCTATGACCAAGAGCCAGGACTAGACTCCTGAGGGCCCCAAGACTCAACAGTTCCCTTAGGTATATCCATAGTAGTACGGTTGTACTTTTTTGCTTGGTTCATAGGTTGTTAGTTTTTCTTCAGTTTTAATTTTTGGCTGGGTTATGTTTCACGTGGGATCTTTGTTCCCTGACCAGGGATGGCCCCCTGCATTGACCGCTGGACCCCCAGGGAACACCTTATCTTTAATTTTCAAAGCTTGGCTTTTTCCTGTACTAATGGGAGGATAAATCAGCATTTGGGAATAATTTGGGAAAGAAACAAGAGCCATAAATGTGTCCATACACTTTCATGCAATAATTGTATTTCTGGGAATTTATTCAGAAAAAAAAAGGCCAAAATTTGAAAACTTCTGCAATGGGTTCTTACTGTTTTTACCTACCCAGTGTTTCTTTTCCTTCTGCTAGTAACTGGATCCTTCTTTCCTCTGCCAGTTTATGCCAGCAGATCTTGAGACTTTCCCCAAATACTTATAATTAACAATACTTAAAATAAGCTTACTTTTCATAAGTGACAAACAGTATACCTCTGATGTTTTCACTTGTCTTTCTTTGATATCTAGTCAGGGAGAGTACTTTTTCCATATGCTTATCGGCCACTTGTGTTTCCCATTTATTTATTGAATAATCCTTCCATCTGCCCCTTCCCATCATTTTGTAATATAACTTTTGTCATTCTCACACTACTAGGGGTGTCTCTGAGGTATGTCTCTTTTCTTATTAACCTCGGTGTGCTTGCAGGCATGGCATCCTGAGCTGAGCCTGGGTGAAGACGAGTGTTTCCACAAATAGGACTGGGGCGAGGACGGCCACCCAGTCTGCAGGAACGGGGTGGACGGACTGTGTTGACAGAGGGGCACACTGTATGACCACACAATACTTCTCAAACCCTTTAATTCTTAATTTTACTACTCAGGAAATCTAAATTGTGGGGCCCAACATATATAAAACATTTTCCAGTACAAATACTTGCTTTTTAATTTTGTCCATAAAGACATTTGGCAAGGGGAACACTGTCAATATCATTTTGTTTTTAAAAAGAAGGAGGAGGAGGAGGGAAGAAAATAATTTCAGAATGAAGGAAAGGCCTCCCTGACGAAGGTAACCTTCTCATACATGTGCACACTTACTGTCCAGGGAACCCAGGGGTCGGAGCAAACACCAGCATGCAGGATGTGTTTAGAAACTTCTGCAGTAAGAGAGGAGAAATGGGGTGGATCAAGCCTTTTCCCCACGGGTTCCAAACGTGCCTGAGCAGGGAGAACAACAAGGCTAACCTCTAAATTTCCTCAGGCCTGTTTGTCTTCTTCAATCAACACTCAGCTTTCCAACCCCCGAATGCTGCTTTCCATGGCACCCTGTCTCCATGGTTACTGTCCTGCACTCCCTCTCAGCCGCACTGGAGCATTCAGTGTGTGAAGGTGGTAAACTGCAGTGTTCTTTTGTTGCTGTTCTTGTTAAAGAATTTTTATTTATGTTTTCATTTATCTAGGCCTAACTGTGTGGAATGCGGGATCTTAGTTCCCCAATCGGGGATTGAACCCGTGCTCCCTGGGAAAACATGGAGTCTTAACCACTGCATCACCAGGGAAGTCCGTGCAGTGTACTTTTAATAGAAATATAAAACCTTCTCAGGAAGCAGTTAAGTTTTCCAAGCGTCTCTTCCCTATTCTCTTTCCCTTCCCCCTTGGCAACGCTATAGAGAAGCAGGAACAGGCCCCCAGCTTTGAAGTTCCTCTGATTGTCCAGTTCTCCATGGAATATCTTATTTGTTTGTCAGAACAAAGACAAAATCAATATCCTTAAAAGGAGAAAGGCAACTGCAGAGGACGATGATGCTCACCCAGGCAGCCTCCTCCTTTCCCCACTCCAGCCAGTATGGAGCAGAGGATAGGCAGACATGCTCAGGCTTTGCCTGGGAAGACCTCAAAGAAAGGAGCCTGTAGTCTCATCCCCTCCTTGGAAGAGAGCGGGGCTTGGAAAGACCCCCTTTCCCTCAGGCCTTACTGCCAGGTGCCAGACACAGGGACTGTGAAAAGAAGCACCACCTTATGACCAACCCAGGCCTTACAAAAGGAAAAGATTCTGAAACAAGTCATTTGTGGTTGAGGGCAGCAAAACAGGCCGAGCGCCAGCAGTATACAGCTTCACTGTGCTGCAGCAAGCAGAGAAACACGATCAGAGCAACATGTTGCTTCTCCCTTTCACTCCACTAGTTACCTCATCTGACCCCTTCTCTCGGCAGCATCTCAACTTCTTTCATCTGATAATCCAACCTCACTGGTGGAATTAAAAAAACCTATATACCAGATACCTCTGGATTAGATAGAAGTGTTTGAGAAAGGCAAGTCCTGGGTAGTCATTAACCTTGGTTTTTGGGAAGATAAGAAAATAGGTGAGGAGGGACTTCCCTGGTGGTTCAGTGGCTAGGACTCTGTACTCGAAATACAGAGGGCCCAGGTTCAACCCCTGGTCAGGAAACTATTATAGATCCCACATGCCATAACTACGAGTTTGCATGAAGCTACTAAAGTTTCCAGATGCCACAAAGAAGATCAAAGATCCTCCATGCTGCAGCTAAGACCTGGTGCAGCCAAGTAAGGACATAAAATAAATATTTTTGAAATAGAAATAAGTGAGGAAATGTCTATATATTAGAGGCCAGAAAATATAAGTTAAATCTTTATTTATTCTGTATCCTGTCCTGCTAAAACTGGGATTCAAAATCTTTTCTTTTTCTTTTTTTACCTTCTCATTTTATTCATTTTTTTCAATTGAAGTATAGCTGATGTTGTGTTAATTATATTAATTTCAGGTGTACAGCAAAGTGATTCCGTTACACACATATTTATATATGAAAGCTAAATATACACATTCTTTTTCAGATTCTTTTCCCTTGTAGGTTACTACAAAAGACTAAGGATAATTCCCTGTGCTATACAGTAGGTTCTTGTTTTAGTTTTCCTAAAGGGTCAAAGGGCTTTTTCCATCAATATTAGAAGGGCTGTTTTCATAATTCTAAGTATCGTTTGCTGTAACCCGGAGCCTGTGACTGTTACAGGAATCTACATTTGTTTGACTGTTTGGTATAGAAAACTGTCTTCATTTCACTTAAGTTGAAAAGTGTGTTAATTATCACAGGATGTTGACTTTACTCAGGAACCTGGTCATTATAAACCTTCTGTAACATGACTGCTCTATTTCTACTTAACTTCACTAATAGAATAACCTCTGTGGGTTCTCAGGAACCCAGCTAAAGGCATTCCTTCTTGTAAAAACAAAACAAGTGCAAATTAACAAATAAATCTCTGAGATTAACTGGAAAACACAATGTAGAATCTTACTTTTCCAAGATAAACCTAAACCAAGGAATCTGTGCAAATATCTAAGACAATGTAAAGCTCTCTGGACTTCCCTGGTGGCACAGGGGTTAAGGATCCACCTGCCAACGCAAGAAACATGGGTTCGACTCCTGGTCTGGGAAGATTCCACATGCTTCAGGGCAACTAAGCCCTCGTGCCACAACTACTGAGCCCACATGCTCTAGAGCCCGTACCCTGCAAAAAGAGAAGCCACCACCAGGGGTAGCCCTCGCTTGCCACAACTGGAGACAGCCCTCAGGCAGCAACAAAGACCCAGCGCAGCCAAAAATTAATCAATTAATTTTAAAAATAAATAAAGCTCTCCAGGAGGGTTTTACATCTCACTAGTGGTTTGGCCATGTCAGATTCGGGTATGAGGGAAGAAGCCACTGAATCAGGGAGGGGAAAATTCCAATTACCCATTGGTGCTTCAATACTAATGACAGTATGTCCTGCTCTGATAGTTTGAAGGAAGACTGAACTAGCACTGGGCTTCCCTGGTGGCTCAGATCGTAAAGAATCTGCCTGCAATGCGGGAGACCCAAGTTTGATCACAAGGTTGGGAAGATCCCCCGGAGAAGGAAATGGCAACCCACTCCAGTATTCTTGCCTGAAGAATTCCATGGACAGAGGAGTCTGGCAGGCTATAGTCCATCAGGTCGCAAAGAGTTGAACACGACTGAGAGAGTAACACATTCTGGACTAGCACTAGCCAGGCTAAGTGCTCACTGACTCCTCAATACAGCCTTGTGCAATAGGTACTATTATTCCCATTTACTGCTGGGGAAGCTGATACACAAACAGATTAAGTAACTTGCCCAGAGTCACACAGCTAATGAGTGAGTCCATACCATGGGCCATGACTCTTTACTGAATAAAAGGGAATCTTTCAGTCAACAAATATTTGAGTATCTACCATAAATTAGGTGATAAAGGAGCTCCACAAATATGATCTTTGCTCTCAAGGAGGGAAAAATTAATGGGGGTAATTTAGAGAAACAGAAACTCATAAGAAAATGGTGAAGCAGAACAAAATGAAGTTTCCTAAAAGCAAGCATGCATGCTAAGTCGCTTCAGTAATGTCCCACTCTTTGTGATCCTATGGTCTGTAGCCTGCCAGACTCCTCTGTCCATGGGATTTCCCAAGCAAGAATACTGGAGTGAGTTGCCATGCCCTTCTTCAGGGGATCTCTCGATCCAGGGAATGAACTCAGGTCTGCCACATCAGATTCTTTACCATCTGAGCAACTGGGGAAGCCCATTCCTAAGAGAGGTATATACATTTCTCCATAGGGGTTCAGAGCAAAGAGTTGACACTCTCACTTCACATCTGGATTGGAAGATGAAGGCTTCACTCAGGAGATGGGATCTGAGCTGGATCTAAAAGGATAACAATATTCTTTTATATATTTATGATTTTATTTATTTTTGGCTGTGCTGGCTCACTGTTACTATGTGGGCTTTTCTCTAGTTGCAGTGAGCGGGGGCTATATTCTAGCTGCAGCGCACGGGCTTCTCACTGCAGTGGCTTCTCTTGCTGCAGAGCAGAGACTCTAAGGTGCGCAGGCTTCAGTAGTTGTGGCTCCCAGGGGGCTCAGTTGCTCTGAGGCACGTGGGATCTTCGCTCACCAGGGATCGAACCCATGTTTCCTGCACTGACAGGTATATGCTTTATCAAACTGAGCCACCAGGGAAGCCTAAGGACAGCAGTATTCTGACCAGAAGATATCTGGGGAAGGACAGAAGTGGTTCTAGGCCAAAAAAAAGTAATGACAATGTTAGGGAGTCCCATCCGGCCAGTGGGTATCCTGGTGGACCAAATGGAACAAAGCATGAACCAGGACCAGATCCCCAGACCACCCACCTTGGGATCCTTCCACTACTCTTCACTGTCAGAACACTCACCTGGTGATGATTCATGCTTCTGTGCTTGACAAAACCTCCCTGGGACTCAAGGGCTTTAGTTTGGAAGGAAGTGACTCCTTCCTACTTCCTTATCTGGAGGTGAATTTCTAGCTCTGGCCTGCTGCCAAGAAGCTGAGAGTGATTTCATGCTAGTCTTTTACTGCTCTCATGATCTCTGCCACACCCACCTTGATATACCCCTTTTATAAGCCTCATAATGGCTTCTCTCTCCTGCTAGTCTTTATTAGAGGAGAATCTGGGTCTGACTCAAAGATAAATAGGTGTAGTCCACAATCACAGAGAGGCCAGAGTCAAGGGGAGATGACAAACACAGATTCATAATTGCATCATCACACAGTACTACGAGTAGTGATGGAGATGTGCCCAGGGTAAGCTGAAAAAGAAAAGGGTCCCCAACCCAGACTAAGAGAATTGAGGTTTCCTGAGATGAGAGCAGTTACGCTGAGATGCACAGTGACAGACAGGAGGGATCTAATCAAAGGGGGCTGTGAGGTGTGGAGCACCTTCCAGGAAAAACACAGGCAGAAACAGTGTGGTATCTATAAAGAACCATAAACAATTTGATGGGAGGCAGAGAATGCCAGTAAAAATGGAGGAGAGGAAGAAAGAGATATTTAATATGCCTTTGTGCCATCCAAAATACATAGGAAAATGTATCCTAAGCAGTAGATCCTCTGTAAATTAAAAAAAAATAATAAACACAATAAGATAATGGATTAGGATCTCCCTGGTAGCACAGTGAAGGAACTGCCCACCAATGCAGGGGACATAGATTCAATCCCTGGCCCAGGAAGATCCCTCATACCGCAGGGCAACTAAGGCTGTGTGGCAGGACTGCTGAGCCCACCAGGTGCAACTGCCGGAGCCCTTGTGCCTGGGGTCTGGGTACCACAACAAGAGAGGCCCGAGCACTGCATCAAAGAGCAGCTCCTGCTCGTGCATCTAGAGAAAGCCCATGCACAGCAATGCAGACCCAGCACAACCAAAAATAAAGAAATAAAATTATTTTTATAAAAGAGAGAATTAGGATTTAAGGGGGAAAAAAAGAGAAATTAAAAAAAAAAAAGATGATGGATTAAATGTTCTCCAAAGTTCATTACAGTTCCCAAGTCAGTGCTGCTATAAGTGGCAGTGCAAGGCCTCTCTGAGATTTGAGTTCCAAAGGTTACGAGTTTCTGATGGAAGATATTGTCATTTATTCACTGCCTCGTTCGACTCTTTTACGACCCTGTGGACTGTAGCCCACCAGGCTCCTCTGTCCATGGGATTTCCCAGGCAAGAATACTGGAGCGGGTTGCCGTTTCCTAATCCAGGAGATCTTCCCTACTCAAGTATCAAACCTGTGTTTCCTGCATTGCAGGCAGATTGTTCACCATCTAAACCACCAGGGCTGCCACAGCAGAAGGCAAAGAGCAGGAAGGTGGCAGCATCTCTCTGTGATCACCATCTTAGGTGACACAGAGGTGGGATAAGTCATCAAAATCATTACAAAGGGCTTACCCCATGGAAAATGGTTCACAAATTAAGAGCCTTCACGGTGCATACCCCAAGGCCAGTCCTCACAAGGCTATGAGGCTTTTGGGTCCACCTTCCCTGTGTGTGTTCAGTGGCTCAGAGGATCTTCCCAACCAAAGGATCACACCCACGTCTCCTGCACTGGCAGGCAGATTCTTTATCAACTGTGCCACCTGGGCAACTGCTGCCTACAGACCCACAATATCAGAATGTTATATGCTGCTGTGAAATCTTCAACACAGGAACCCTAGAAGTGTCTAGGATTCCAGGTATTGGATACTTCGTGGCTACTAAGGAAATTAGGGGAAAGGGAAAACCAGGAGATGGGAGAATCTTACCACTTGCCCCTCCCACCTACTTGGACTGGATATTATGGAACCATCATCTTTGGTGGCTGCAGAATGAGAACAGTGTCAGGCCCCTTGAACTCACTCACTCCCTATCCAGGAAGTGCAGTTCCAAAATAAAAATAAAAATCTTTCAAATTAGAGAAGAAGAAAAAAGCACTATTACCCAGGATGCCCTGTTTCCTGAGGAACTCAGTGGGTGCTACAGAGTTAGCAGGGCTATTTATGCACCGTGAAGCCATCCACCAAGAACCACAGGGAGGACTCCCCTGGCAGCTCAGTGGATAAAAATCCACCTGCCAGTCCATGAGACACCGGGTTCGATCCCTGGTCCGGGAAGACCCCACATACTGCGAGACAACTAAGGCCGGGCTCCAAAACTACTGAAATCGGAGCTCTAGAGCCCCTGCTCTGCAACTAATGTAGCCTTCACTGGCGACAACTAGAGAAAGCCATACACAGCAACAAAGACGCAGTGCAGTCATAAAAAAATTTTAAATTAAAAAAAAGCAGCACATGGATTCTTCAGGTGAGGTGGGTATGTTAGATCCCACAGCCCCCCTCCTTGCTTATTCCCCCACCATTATCCCCTCCCCAGGGGTACCACATGCCCTGTCTCCCAATTTTGCTCTTTTGTGAAAATTCATGGTGAATCCCTAGGTTTGGTGCACTCCTCACTGAGACTTCCGCTGACCTTGTTTCCATTTATGTCCAGCCTCTCTAGATGTGAACAAGTGACACCGAGGATGCTCGTCAGTCAAATCTGTCAAACTCTAACTTGCTTAATATTAATAAATAAAATACTGTAACCTACCTTCACTGATCAGGCTTGCCTCAGATTGTTTTTACAGTAAACTGCATTCCTCTAAGGTTCACGTAGCCTAAACAAAAATAACTTTGAGTGAGATGTCGTTCAGTCAGCAGCGTCCAGTTTGAGCTCCACCCAGTTAAAACTGGTTGAGACCGCGGGCCTTCCAACTGGGCATGCGCAAGTGCCTCTTGGTGCCGTTTTGACGTCAGAGAGCCTCAGATGTCAAACTCCGCCCTCAGAACGTGCTAATGGGGCCATTTTCTCAACATGAGGTCCCTGAAAGAAGCTTTGGCTTAGTTGCACCTACTCAGAAAGTACCTTTGGCTGTGTCTGGGTCTTAGTGGCAGTATGAAGGATCGTTTGTTTTCCCACTGGGGCTTAGTTGCCTGGCCTCAGGTGGGATCCCATTTTCCCGACCAAGGATGGAAACCACATCCCCTCCATGGGAAGGTGGATTCTTATCTGCTGTACCACCAGGGAAGTCTGGTTTTTCTCATTTTTTCCAACCATTTAAAAATGTAAAAACCATTCTTAGCTCTCAGGCTATACAGAAACAGGTGGCAGGCCAGAGCAACTCCATGCATGCATGCATGCAAAGTTGCTTCAGTCATGTCTGACTCTGCAACCCATGGACTGTAACCCACCAGGCTCCTCTGTCCACTGGATTCTCCAGGAAGGAATACTGCAGGGGGTTGCTGTGCCCTCCTCCAGGAGACCTTCTCAATCCAGGAATCTAACCCATGTCTCTTACGTCTCCTGCATTGATAGGCGGGTTCTTTACCATTAGTGTCACCTGGGAAGCCCCAGAAAGACCCCTGAGATGAACAAAAACAAGTGAAGAAGTAGGATAAGTAGCCGTTCAAAGAGAGAGGACTACGTGGAAAATAAAAGTGAAATACACCAGAAAGTGTGAATGTCTCTGGGTAACTGATGGTAAAGTCAAAGAAGGTCCTCTGAAGAGACAATGTTTCAATTGAGGCAGAAGTGATACACAAAGATAGGAAAGGAAAGTGCTTAGACACTCAGAGGTAAAGTGAACAACGTGGGTGAGCCATGGTAAGGAGACTGGCTCTCAACCTAGGTGTCCTGGGAACCACAGATTTGCACAGTGAGAAAGGCTGTAAGGTTGGGCCCCAGAAGCTCTATTTCTAAGAAACTTCACATGTGACTCTAATGTACAACCAAATTAAGAACTCCATAGCACCCTAATCATTCCCCCTTGAAGGTCTGACTCTGGATATTCTTCTAGAATCTTCTTGAAAGGGTATTTCCAAAGACCTTTCCCCAACCATGTAGTCTGCAGTAAGGACTTTTAGCTGGGTCCCGGTCTCACCATCCCACATTCTTCCTGTTTCATGACTGAAGCATGATGATGTCCTGAACCATACAGAAAGCAAACTGGGTGGTTCCTTCATCATAGGCGTGACAGGAGTCTGCCTGGTTCTGGGCAAACTTTCTCTGGACCTAATTCAAGTGTGGACGCCCTGGAATTTAACAAAGATAAGAATCCATCTGACATTTTATCATATTTATTAAACATATTTAGTTACTTTACAATGTAAATCGTTATCTACTAAAAGTTATGATATAGGACTTTCTTGGTGGTCCAGGGATTAAGAAGTCACCTTCCAGTGCAGGGGACGCTGGTCTGATCCCTGGTCAGGAAACTAAGATCCCACATGCCTCAGGGGCAACTAAGCCCATGTACCACACTAGAGAGGCTACTGGTGCTGCAATGAAGATCCCTCCAGCTACAACCAAAACCCAATGCAGCCAAATAAGTAAATATTTTTCAAAATTATGATATAGCCAAAGGCTATTCATTATGTTTACAAGTGATCTCCTTAGTAAGAATTAGTTAACATCAATTATGATCTGAGAACTCAAACTTTGATTAAATTTGTAGACTTTTCTCTCCAGGATGAAACTCAACAATGTGAGCATTTAATTTAAAGCCTGAACCACATTTGGCTATTATGAACAATAGAAACAGTACCAGCCTGGAGTCTGAGATCTGAGGTCTGGTTCCAGTCCTCTTTTGCAGTTTTCCTTTCCCTCTGCAGTCCCACATAACCTAACCTGCTGAGCAGATAGGTGGGTGTTCAATAAATACTTGTTGAACAAACATTCTAGGGTAAATTTATAGGAGACAGCAAAGGATCTTTTGTGGTGAGGAAATGTGGATGATTTCTGTTTTCTTCCATTCTTCTGTATTTGCTAAATTTCGAACAAAGCAAATCCCAATCCAAAAGTTCCTCTACTATGTGGGCATCGCTGCCCCTATGGCAGAAGGTGCTCAATGAATGTCCTTCCTCTACCCTTTCTTTGGAATTCCTGATCATCCATGATGGGGAAGAAAATATTAACTCTGAAGGAAGTCGGGTCATCTCTTCTGGAAAACGAAGATTAAAGCTAGTCTCGGAGTAAGAAATGCCCGCAAGGGCCCCAGCCCTACACACCAGCCCCAAACCGCCCTCCTGGTGCCCCCGAACCGGGTAAAATCAACCCGGTGCAACTCCGGGGACGCGGGAAAGGGAAGCCATGCCCAGAGACGCGTCATGCCCAGCCTTCTGCGCCTGCGCGCCCTGACCCTGGAGACTCGAGAACGCGCAAGGCCGCGGTCTTTCAAGACTCTGTGAACGCGCAAAGGCGGCCAGCGAGGGAACGTGCACCCTTTGTCCCCCTGGCGGACAACAGCGGAACAACGGGGCTTGGGAGAGAGGGTTTGGTGGATAGCGGGTGCCGGGAGTCACGGAGGTACGGTCTGGGAAATCCGCCTTCGTTTTGCGGCACCTCCCTACCCTCCTTCCCCAGTCCTCATTGCCAGTTCAGAACAAGGGAAAAGGGAAAGCACCAACCCTGAGCCCTTAGTATGTGCCAGGCCCTTTGCATCTATTATCTTATTAAATCTTTCCACTGCAGTATTAGTCCGATTTACAAAGAACGAAACTGAGACCCAGAGCGGGTGACTTACTTAGAGACACACAGCTAACTAGTGATGAGTTTGGGACCCAGGTCTGTGTGTTCCAAAGGTTGACTGGAGCCCTGACCTTTGGTGGGGTGGGGCCCTGGGCTTGGAGAAACCAGAGCCTGCTTCTCCTCTCTGGCTGAGAAGTCTCTGCAAGAACACCCAGAACCATTTCCACGGTCATTTGAAAGAAGCTTAGCTCGTTAGGCAGGAGAACTTTTCAGGCTGGTCCATGTGCCTAGGGCATCAGGCAGGACTCCAGCTACATCCTAAGAACTAAGGGGGTCAGGGCAAGACTTTCCCAGGTATCCTCACACAGTCCTTTTCCAGGTCCAATGACAGAGGGAACACAGGAAAGGACCTGGAGGAGTCAAGGTGGAAATCCTCATTGATGAGGCTATCAGGGCATGGCAGGTTAACTTCGGTGCCTACAGCTGTGGGATTGTCTAGGGATGATGAGAGAGACAGTTTCTACAACACCCATCTGGTGACCAGACCTTTAGGAGAGATATACTGGCCAGATGATGCCACCATCTCCTCTTGCCTTTCAAGAGAGACAGAAGTCGGTGGGAGGAGGGAGAATTTGTATTATGAGGCAGAGGCTGCTGGCCTGAATTTCCAAGGCAACCAAGGATAAAATTGTAGAAATGTCCAAACTGAGGGAGCTACAGATACTTTGGGGCTTCCCAGGTGGCTCAGATGGTAAAGAATCTGCCTGCAGTGCAGATCTGGGTTTGATCCCTGGGTTGGGAACATTCCGTGGAGACGAGAATGGTTAACCTACTCTAGTTTTCTTGCCTGGAGAATTCCATGGACAGAGAAGCCTGGCAGGCTACAATCCATGGGGTCACAAAGAGTCAGACATGACCGAGCGCTGCACACATAACACATACATACAGAAAGCTGGCTGGCAGGCGGTCTGGATGACTTTGACTTGTGATCCTGGAGGAAGCGCACAAGTAGTGGCTCTCACTTCCTCTCAGGGCAGCTTTGGAAGAGGCCAGAAACAAGAGACAGACTCGCAAGAGGAGAAGGCAATATGGTTTTCTAGGAGGAAAAATGATACCTGACATCCTAAAGGCATGAAACAGTCTGGGCTTCAGTCAAGTTGACCTGAGTTGGAATCCTAACTGTGCCAAACCCCAGTCTTCCTATCTGAGAAATGGACACAAAAAGAATCCCACTTTACAGTGCTTTAAGAATGATATGCATAAAAGATGTTAGCATGTATAGCACAGATGAGATTAGTGGGTAATTCTCTGAATGAAATCTAAAATTCATCACATTTTAAAAGACTGATCTAGAAAGAGAAGTTGATAAAAAGTGGTATAAAACATACTTATACAAGGTAATCTTGAGGGGAAAATAATCCAACTGTATTTTAGTAAAATGTCTTTCCCATCTCAACTTCCACAAACTGCCTGTACCACTCAGCTTGCTCTGACCTGGAGAGAACTTTGTATTCTATCATTTTCTTGTTCACATTTAGTCTCCTTGACTAGATTATAAACTGTTCAAATAAACAAAGTTGAAAAACCGTCCATTACATTCCAGATATTGGGTCACTGTCAACAGATCCCTGAAGACCTGGCAGTCGAGGTTGCCAAAATAAAGGTAGCCAGCATCATGGTGCGGAAACCAAGAGTAAACATAATCATGGTCTTGCCCAGAGCTGTGGTTTGGCTGCAATTGGGATAATGTCTATGGTTTTGGCTGCTTGCACCTCAAGACGGACATCAAGAAGCTGTGGGCAAGCAGCTCAAATTTTCAAATGGGTGGAAGTGTTTTCCTGAGTACAGGTTGAAAACATGGGGATCCCACAGCCTGGCCTGGGGCAGGGAGAACACAGATATAATTTCCTGCAAAATGTGAACTTTCATGGACATGCTCCTCCAAGCCAGAACATTAAAACAAGCAGGTAGCATGCTTCTTAAAACAATCTTAAGACAAAAATATTACCTGGAATACTGACTGCGCCCTGCCAAATGGGATGAAAACAGGTAGGTGCAGTAAGCTTGACCAACACATTCATTGTTAAACATCCCGAGATAGAACAGAACCTGAGGAAACTGTGTCTACATGGCTTCCCTGAGAGCTCAGCTGGTAAAGAATCTGGCTGCAATGCAGGAGACCCCAGTTTGATTCCTGGGTCAGGGAAGATCTCCTGGAGAAAGGATAGGCTACCAACTCCAGTATTCTTGGGCTTCGCTAGTGGCTCAGACAGTAAAGAATCCACCCGCAATGTGGGAGACCTGGGTTAGGAAGATACCCTGGCGGAGGGCATGGCAACCCACTCCACTATCCTTGCCTGGAGAGTCCCCATGGACAGAGGACCCTGGCGGACTACAGCCCAGAGCCACCAAAGAGTCAGACACGGCTAAACACAGGCACAGGGGAAACTTTAAAACAGCTAAGTGACCCAAAGAACCAGAATCAGGCCTCGCTCCCAAATCCCTCCAACTTCCTGAGGAGCAGGCAGTTGGGTGTTAGCAGGCTGGAACTTCCTCTTCCTCCCCACTCATCCCTCTCTTGCCTCCCTTGAGGACAATGATAGCAGTTTTGGAGACAGAGATGGAGATGCTGGGTAAGCAGAAATGAAAGGGATGAAAGGAATGGGTTACACACTCTCCAGAGAGAACACGTGATATTGAACATTCTAGAAACTGTAATGGAAACACCCTTCTGTATTAACCTGAATGGCGACTTCATGGGTGCACACGCATGCAAAAATTCACTCAGCCGCGCTTAAAGTTCTGTGCATTTTGCTTTGATATCATCCACGCCGTCACTGAAAACCAAAACTGAATGACCATCAGCCACAGGCTTCTCTGTTTGCTAGCTTTTATTGAAGGGTCCCACATCCTCACGAGACCCGAGCCAAACCAGAAACCAGACAGGTTTCCCCAAATATAGCAGGAGGCCTGGAAGGGGGAGGGGAATGACTTATGATCCCGCCACACCTCCCTGGAAACAAACCCACCACAGACAGACAGACAGACAGGGGCCAGGACGGGGAGACCTCACTTCCCTCTAGGTTCTCTCCTCTGCCCCGACTTGAAAAGAAAGTCAAACACTGACTACATAGCACCCCAGCCCCCCACCCACCCTAGCAGCGTTTGTGGGACCTCCCCTGCAAGGGGGGCCCCGAGGCAGCTTCCCATCGCTCTCCTTCACTTTGGTTCACTCCTGGCAGCTCCGTGCCCTCGTCCTTCCTCAGCCTCCGGCCCAGTCACCCCTACGTCTTCTATCACCTACTCGGACCTTCTCTCTCTCTTTTCCAGGGCCTCCCTGCCTCTTGGGAAGCAGTGTTCCTCCCAGTGAGGGGCCCCACCAGGCCCTCTCTGCCCAGGATGCGGGGCTCACACGGCCGCCCCACTCTCCTTGAGGTCAGGGGCTGAGCGCTGCCGTCTCATCCTCGGGGGTGTAGTGTACGGGGGATAGCGGGGCCCTGGGGGCCGCTGGGCTGGGTATGGCTGGGGCTGCTGGGGATAATAGTTGTGCTTTTTGGGCTGGAAGTGCTGGGGTTCGGGCTGTGTGGAACCCCCTCCCCGGGACCGGCCCCCTCCGTCCAGGGAGTTCCTGCGGGGACGGTGGGACCTGCGGGGACTTGGGGGCCTTCGCGCAGGGGTGGCCGGAGGTGGAGTGAGCTCCTCAGGGGGCTGGGGTGGTGCTGGGGACTCCCCAGCCCCCGCCCCCGGCCAGGACTCGCGGTGCTGGGGGTTGCTCTTGAAGGGGAAGCGCAGTTTGCAGTCATGAGGGGGCACGAAGCGGGCGGGGGGTCTGCGCAGCCCCCCGCCGCGGCCCCCGGAGCCCTGCAGTCCCTGCAGCCGCAGCTGCTCCTGCTTGAGCCAGCGGAGGCGGCCCCGACGAAAGGCAGGGTCCTCCTCCATCAGCCTTGATACCCGCTCCCAGCTCGACAGGGGTGGCGAGGAGGGCCGGGCGGGGGGCGCTCGGTCACTGGGGACTTCCTCCTCCGCTGCCTCAGACCCTTGGGGCTGGGCCCACGTGGTCTCACCAGCTTCTTCATTCTCATCCTCGTGATCCTGGGAGGGGGAGGGGTGAGAGGAGAGGGGGTATGTCAGGAGAGTGGCCTTCTGAAGACATACAGGTTCAGGAGGATAGGCCCTGGAGCGGGTGGATGTCCAGGGTCCTGAGAGGGGCCTGGGGTTGAGGAAGCTGGAGGGATACTGGTTTAGGAGCCCAGACCCAGAGCCAGGTGGTCAGACCCAGTCCAGGTCGGCCACCCCCGAGCTGTGGGTCTGAGTCATTGGCTTGTAACCTCTATGCCTTTGTCCTCACGTGCAAGATGACGTCAACAATGACAGTACCTATGACACAGGGCTGCTGTAAACTACATGAGAAATTCCACAAGCCTCCCCTAGCGGGCACTCAGCAAATACTGCTGAATAAATGACATGCCCCGGGGATACAGCAGTCAGTAAAAACGGAAGAAAAATACCTGCCATCATTTCAGTGGACTGACACAACTGACGAATAAATGAGACAAATACACAGCATGGTACGTATGCTATACTTCCATAAAAAGCTGAACGTACGTATTCAACTTATTTAATACGTATTACTTATATTATATAGTATATAGAGTACCATGTTGTAGATTTTATATAAACACAAAAATATATATGCACATGGAAAAGACCAGAACAAGGAGAGGGGACAGGAGGCCAGGGTGGGAGGAGTGGCAATGAAAGACCAGGAAGAGGTTCACTGAAATGTTATCATTTTAGTGAACACCTCCTGTGAGGGGTGAGCTATATGGTCTCAATAAGGAAGGGTGTTCTCGGCAGAGGGAACAACAGGCTCAAAGGCTTTGAGGCCAGGGGTTCAAGGAAGAGCAAGGACCCAAGGGTTTGGAGAGGGAAGAGTGAGGAGACAGGGTTAAGGGTTGCATGTGGAGTTGTAAGCCTTCAACAAGCATGACTGTCGTCATGACCAGCTGCCTGTCATCCCCCTTCAGCAGGCAAGTGGGAACACAGCCAAAATTCTGTCTGTTGTGAGTAACCCCTATAGCTAGCATGATGCCTGGCACACAGTAAACACTCAACTCTTATTGACTGAACATACGCAAAACCGGGGTAGGTGGTAACACTATGGCTTACGGGGCCACTGTGAAGATTTATACAGTGACATAGGAGAAGTGCTCAGTACAGCGGCCACCAGAGTCGAGGGTCACCCAGGAGAGGGGTGGTTCTAAGAGTGAACAGTATGTGAACACCCATTGAGTGGTACCGTAAGGGATTGTACCCTTTATATCAGTGATTCTCAAAGTCTACTGCACTTCAGAACTACCCAGGCACTTGTATAAATGTAGATTCATTTCTAATGCCCAAAGATGCTGCTTCAGTGGGTCTGGGGCAAAACCCAGGAATCTGCATTTTCAGTTCTGGTCCTAGTGGTTGTGAAGCAGATGATTCACAAACTACGCTGAGAAGAGCTATGTTAAACGTCAATAAGATTCTTTTAAAGGCAGAGGAGAATGAAGGCTGGACTCTGTAGTGGGTGGTTCCGGTTTTTACAGGGGAGGATAGCAGGCAGGGAGGAAAGCGGGGAGAGGCCGGGCAGGCCTGTCCTACCTGGGTCAGGGGGATGACCCTCTCCATGCGAAGCATGCGGTCCCGCAGGGCCTGCAGCTCGCGGTCCTTGGTGCTGTTCTGCAGCTTCACCTCCTGCAGGATCCCCGTCAGCTTGTCAATGTGAGCCCGCAGGTCCTCGACCTCTGCGCCGCGGGCTCCCTCGTCACTGCCGCCGCCTCCACCTCCGCCCCCTTCTTCCTCGCCCACCGTGTCCCAGACGTCCCGGGCCACGGCCCTCCAGGCGTCCCCAGGCCCCTCGGGCTTGCCGTACGTGCGGCAGAGCTCCCGCATCTTGAGGGCAGCCAGGGCCTCGATCTCGGCCCGCCCGTGGCGGAAGTCAGCCAGGGCCACCTCATAGCAGATCTCCTTCACGGCCTGCATCTTCAGGTCGGCCATGGTGGCCCAGCGAGGGTCTTTGCCCTGCAGCCGCCTCCGCTGGGGGATCTGGTACACCCTGCGGGGGGCCCTGCGCTTGCCGCTGCTGGGTAGGCCACAGCGCTTGACGATGGTTTGGACAGTGGTTGGGGGCAGCTGCTCGCGCAGAGATGAAATGAGCCGCCAGCTCTCTTCGCAGGAGCGCTTGTCTGAGTCATCCCCACTGTCAGAGTCCGCGTACTGGGGCCAGAGAGAAGGGAGACAGGTGGGGAGACAGCTAAGGACACCTCAGGGCCGTGCATCCCAACAACACAGAAACACAGTGGTTAGAACCGTGCAGTGTGGGGCACAGGGCTTGATCTCTGCTTGTCTGCACAGCAGAGGTGATGACAGCACCTCCCCACAGGTATTTGGAGTGTGTGGTGTGGTGGCTGGCACAGAGTATAGCTAATAAGCTGCAGCCATGCCCAGTGTGGGTTTCATGTATATATCACTCAGGATGAGGTTAAAGATTTAAAAGTTCAAGGGACTTTCTTGTTGCTCCAGTGGTTAAGAATCCTCCTTGCAATGCGGGGGACATGGTTCCACCCTTGGTTGGGGAACTAAGATCCCATGTGCCATGGGTCGACTGAGCCCATTCGCCACAACTAAAGAACCTGTGCACTGCAACAAAAGATCCCACGTGACACAACTAAGACCCAGTGCAGCCAAATGAATACATATTTTAAATAGTAAGAATAAAAGCAAGTCTACTCAAAGAACAATCTTAAATAAGTAACAGCTCATGGGTGCATGCTCAGTCGCTTCACTCGTGTCTGACTTTTTGCAACCCCATAGACTGTAGCCCACCAGCTCCTCTGTCCACAAGATTTTCCTGGCAACAATACCAGAGTGGGTTGTCAAGATCCTTGAGGGATCATCCCTACCCAGGGATCAATCCTGAGGCTTCTGCATTTCCTGCACTACAGACAGATTCTTTACCACTGAGCCACCAGGGAAGTGACAGCACAGGTGGTAAAAATCACACAAGAGGCCCAGGATCAGCAAGAGTCCAGGAAGCCCCAGTCGCCTGGGAGGAGCTCTTGCTCCTGGGATGTCTGGGTTCTTCCCTGGGTTACATTTCTCTTCTGTCTCCTCCTAGACACCGCCTCTACCCCCCGGCCCAGAGCCACTCCCTCCTCTGACTCAGTGGGAGTCAGGCTGAAGTGCTGCCAGCCCACCTCCCCGCCGCCTGTCTGCACCCCACGGCCCTCCAACTCTCGCCTTCCCGACATGCCCCCGCCAGCCCCTCACCAGCCGCTGCTGCTCCAGAAGAAGGTCAGCCTCTTCCTTTTCCTTTCTGTACTGGTTCTCCAGATCCTGAAGCCTGGAGTTGGGTGGGAGGGGAGGCAAAGCTGTGAGGTTCCGGAGCCACCTCAGTGGGGCATCTAACAATAGGAGGATGCTGGGGGCTGAGGGCCTGGGCGGGATGGCCAGGAGGGCCTGGGGCCTGATCACCCTCCCCACGCACCTCTTCTCCATCTCCAGCTTGATGTCGATGCCTTGCTGCTCCAGCAGTTCCTTCTGGGCAAAGTTCCAGTCAACGGGCTCAGAGGGTGGTCCTGGGGGTGGGGGGACCCCTCGCTCCCGCTCCAGCCGTGCCTGCTCCGGGTGATTGAAGCGGAACACGTGGTTCTTGCCCATCACGATCCTATTCCCTGGAGGAGGGAGGAGGGAGATGTGGGCTCACTCCCCAGAGCAGGACCCCTTCCTCACGCCCTAGGTGTAAGGGGCCTTGCCCACCAATCAAAGAAGCCCACACACCATCTCTCCCTTCACCCCAAGTCCAGGGCGATCAGAGCCAAGGCTCCCCCAGTTGACCCTGGGAACTGCCCTGTCCCTGAGAGTCACAGGAAGTCAGGAACTGGGCATCCTCTTCCTGTTGCCCTGACGCAGCAAGACAAACCAAACCCTGGCTCCTCTCCCCTTCCCAGTCGATCCTCATATCCCACACTGTCTCCTATTTATCTCTGAATCCTGCCCAGGATTCAACCACGAAGTTCTTCCTTGCACAGCCAGGCCCCTCACTACACCCTCCTCTACCTGACTTCAGCACCACGGGCTCGGTCACAAGTTTCCCATTGACATAGGTCTCAGCTCCTTCGCAGGGCTCCAGGGTGACCACCACTGAGGCAAGGAGAGAGAAGAAGGAGGGATCAGACTCCAAGGGAAGAGGGGTAAGGTCACAGATTCCCACCCTGCATTCCCCTCCAAAACACACATGCACCCCAGTTCCACCCTCCAGTACCTGTTGGGGGTGCCATGGCCCCTCTGGTGGCAGGCAGCATGGGAAAGGAAGAGCAGAAGGAGGGTTAGAGCCCCAGCTGCAGCTCCCACGAGCCTCGGCGGTGGCGGTGGGGGGTGGGTGCTGCCTGTTCACCCTCCACCAGCCTCTCCAGCAGTGGCTTAACAAGCCTGGAACTCTCAGAGAACGTGGTCTCTCAGGTCCAACTGGTCGGTGGGCCCTGTCTATCATTCATACCATCCAGGCGACAACTCACTCCCTCCTTCCCAAACAACACTGTGCCTAGCCAGGTCTGGATTCCTCCGGCAGGCTCCTAGCCCCACTTCTGTCTGAAGCAGCTTGCAAAGTGCTACCTGACTAATCCTCTCAAGCCACAGTCCACAGATCCCTATCTTCATGGGATGAGATTAAAGTCAACCCAAGCCACAGTCTATCAAGGTGCTCCTTGTACAAATCACAGAACCCTCCTCTTGTGGGACACAAAGATGCCTGAGGCAGCTCCCTGACCTCAAGGACAAGTGCCCCATGGTCAGGGGGCCCTGAATTTCAAGGACCCAGACTCTGTGACTCCTTAGTGGAGGGACACTGAGCAGTCACCTGATCTCTCAGAGCTATACAATGGGATAACAAAGTCTTTCCGTACAGAGTGGCTGAAAGGCTCAAACACAGTGATGCACAAAAATGAGTTATTTATGTTACAAGGAATAGAGAAACCAGAACAAATGGTAACGTAAAGCAAAGATGAGCCTATGGGTACTGCTGCTGTTGCTGCTGCTAAGTCATTTGTCAGGAGAACAAAAATAGCAAAGAGGAACTTGGCTTAGGGGCAGAGGACTGGAAATGATCATGGGAAAGTGCTAACTTTTGAGTTGATGCTCGAAGGGAAACTCAGATCAAGGGGCAGAAATGATGGAAAAGATGGCAGACAGATGTAATAAAATGTCACTTGTGTCCAACCCCAGCAATGGAAGGTGGTGGCAGAGGACAGGATGAGATGACTGTAAGGCCATGAGCGGCTTTTGCCCTTATTTCCCACCACACCCCAAATTCATCCATCCATTCCACAAATATACTGGGCCCCTATAATACACCAGGCACTATTTTAGGTCCTGGAAATACAGGAGATAAAAAACATAATTGCTTCTCATACAGACATCACTTCTACTTGGTAAGACGATAAACAAGTAATTGAGCAAATAATCTAAAGTCAGGGTTGGGCAGTGATAGTTGTAATGGAAGGAAATGGGGCCAGGAGAGAACCCAGGTGAACCCACAGAGATCTGAACTGAGGCAGCCAGGACTCACAGCTCTGGCCCTGGAGCCAGCCATGCTGCATCCCAACCCAGTTCTCCTGCTAGCTGTGTGTGACACGCTCAGTCGTGTCTGACTCTTTTGTAACGCTTTGTGCTAAAAGCCCACCAGGCTCCTCTGTCCGTGGAATTCTCCAGGTAAGAATACTGGAGTGGGTTTCTATTTCCTCCTCCAGGGTATCTTCCTAACGCAGGGATTGAACCTGGGTCTCCTGCACTGCAGGCAGATTCTTTACCATCTGAGCCACCAGGGAAGCTAGCTGTGTGGTCTCAGGCAAATTCCCCAACCCCAGGAACCTCAGCTCTCTCACCTGTGAGCTGGATGAGACAATACAAGTACACGGTAAGTAATAACTATTCTTCCATGTTCACGACTGCATCCCTGTGGCCTGCTCTTCTCAGCCTGTCTTTGGTCTTAAGTCTGGTGTTAAGAGCAAAGGCTCAAACAGACTAACCCTTTACATAGCCCCCATCTTTGGCGAGGGCTGCCCAGGTGGCTCCGTGGTAAAGAATCTGCCTGCCAAGCAGGAGACTCATGTTTGATTCCTGGGTTGGGGAGGTCCCCTCGAGAAGGAAATGGCCACCCACTCCAGTATTCTGGCCTGGGAAATCCCATGCATGGACAGAGGAGCCTGGTGGCCTAAAGTCCATGGTTTCGCCAAGAGTCGGACATGGCCGAGTGACTAAACAATGTCTTTAGGGCACAGAACAGCTGCTGTTTTCACTGTGATGTAACCAATGTGTGCCTGTCTTCTTCCCACACACACTCTGAGCTCCCCCTCAAGGGTGGGTTGGCTCCAAGGGCCTTCTGTGGTTTTGGTATCACCCCAGAACACAGCTTGAGGGAACCGCAGAACAGGAACTCAGCACTCACTCACTGGGCTGAACTGATTTAACAGTTCACAGCTCGCAATGCCGGAAGCGTGTGCTGCCACTGGGGACCCGAGCCAGGCAATAATCCACTGACCCTGAACTGGAATGGAAGCCTACCTGGCAGGTGTTCAACCTGAGCTGCAGGCCACGAGAATACATCTTTTCTTATTTTAAAACACCCCCTGATATGCCCGTCTCCCATCCCCCCACCCTACCCACCATCCCCCCACCCTGTGCTGAGGCACACAGCACCAGCTCGAGGTGGCAGACAGCTCAGGTTGACACGGCATGGACACCAAGGACTCAGCTGTGACACGGCCAGCCTCCCTGCCCAACTCGCTCCCCAGAGTTCCACTTCACTCAGGCCCAGTTGAATACAAATCAGTCCGTTTTTAAAAAAAAAAAAAGACTGAACCAGAACAAAATGTGACCTCAGAACACACCCTAAGTGGTACTTCACCACGAGTGTTGTGGTATTACCTGTCAGACACACTACTACTTGAGGGCTCGTGATTCCTAAAAGCTTTTGCTGCTGTGGCCAGAAACAGCTAAAAACCTCTGAAAGTTTTACAGCCAAAAGGATACACACGTCAACTAACTGCCTAGAACTTTTGCATTCATAGCTGGACAGGTAAGTGGGTTTTCAGAGATAAATTCAGATATACCACTGAAAAAGTATAAGTTTTCATAAAAAATGACCAAGGTGCTATTTGAGGCTAAAAAAAAATCAAGCAAGAGGGCTGGATCTCCTCTTCCCCAAAATCTTACCCTCTGGAGCCACAGTCTCCTGTTTCTGCCTTGGGGACCTTCACTACCTCTGCCCCTTGTAAACACTCTGCACCCTGAGGGTGGGTGCACACAGCAGGGCCCCCATGGCTGACCAGGAGCTCGAAGCCCCTCTTAGGGTGGACACGTCCCTCTCACATGGCCACACTCCCAGAGCCCAACCCAGGCCTCTGCATTCAGCATGAGGGAGCGCTCTCTCCTTGTCTGGCCACTCCACTCTCACCCCCTCAGCCATTACCTTCTCCGTCTGACTGAGGGATGCTCCGGAACAGGCAGTGTTGCTCTCGGATGAACTGCCCTGTCAGCTTGATGTCCACATCGACCTGGCCGACCCTGGGGAAGCAACGGCCGACATTTTCTGAGCATGTGCCAGTCATACATATGCCAAGCCCCTTCGAACCAAAACGTTCATCTGACTCAATCAACCAAGTATAATTATTCCCATTTCGCAGAAGAGGAAGCTGAGGCTCAGAGACATAAGTAACTTGCCCAAAGTCAGGCAGCCTGGCAGTGGTGAAACTGGGGTGTGAGCTCAGATCTGCCTGGCTCCAAGCCCACATCTGTTATGTACTGTTATGTAGCAAAGAGGGAAGGGAACCTGCAGTGGGGTGGATGCTCTCAGTCTCGGTTCCCATATCCTTACCATGATGATCACCAAGGACAGCTGAACAGCCTGTGGTGGAAGAAGAAGGAACACTCCCACCCACTTACCTCCAGGAGGTGAGAGAGGAGGCTCTGAGACCGGGGGTTCATTAGCATTAGCCAGTGAAGCCACCTGCCACGTGGGTACTGTCCCTCAACAGCGTGGGGCCAGGGTCATGTTTCCCTTCACTCCCCCGACCCCAAGGGAAGGTTCCACTAAGTGATGCCCAGGCAATGGTGCTGCAGGGTAAGAACGCGGTGGTCAAGTTCCCACCCGCTCTCTGCCCCAGGAGATCAGGACCCAGCCACACCAGCACTGGGCTCGTTTGGTCCCAGGAGGCATGTCACCCCCACCAAAGGTAGGCTCAGCCGTTTCTCAGGAATCCCAGAGCTAGCAGGGCTACAGAAAAGCTGACCTGAGACCCAGAAGGTTCCCATGAGGTCACTAGGAAAGGCAGGTCCCTCTGCAACCAACCTCCAAAAAAAGAGACCACCCCACAGGCCCAGAGCAAAGGCTACCTGGTGACGCCATCTTTGATGTGGTAGAGCAGACACTCGGACATCAGGGGGTCTTCGTTCAGGTTCACCAGGTGCGGAGTCTGAGGGGGAGGGGGCAGCAGTCAGCAGAGGGTCGTCAGGAGGGAGGGAAGGCACTCTGGCAAACATCTCTGCAGGTGAGCTCTCCCAGCTCCTGCTGCCACTTATCTGACCCACCCTACCCTCTCCTCACACACAGGACACCCCCACCCTTCTAGCTGCTTCCCAGGCCCCACCACTCTCCCTGCAGGAAACCTTGGCAGCTACCTGCCCTTGCCCTGCTTTCCCTCTGGCCCCAGGCTCATCATTTCTTCCTTCAAAATACACTTTGCCACTTGTGGGGTGTGAGGGGAGGTAACGAAAGAGGACTGTTCAGATGTCTCCTGCCCACACCTCAAGCCCACCTGACTCAAGTCTGCTTCTGCAGCCTGTACCTCTGGGCCTCCTCCATGGCTGGGCCCAGCTCACTTAGCCCAAGCCCCTTTCCAGGGCGTCCTCTCCCCTCCCGAGCTCCCACCCACTGGACTCTGAGCCCTCACTCCTGAAGCAGAGCTCCTACATCCCTGCCTGTCCTCCTGCCTGGAACAGCCTCCCTCCTCGCGCCACCCCCACCCATCAAAATCATTCATTTCCCATCCCTCTTGGTCTCTCAAATGCCACCTCTTCCACGAAGCTTTCCTAAGCCGTCCACCTGAACACAAGATCCCCTGCCTGTTCTCCAAGGAGTTACTGTGGCCCGTCTAGGTGCAAGACTCTACTGAGGCGCCAGGCAGGACACAGAGATGAGCCAAACCCAAATGCTGCTGTCCCATCAGTCAGGAAATCAGAGTCAACAACCGGAGATAAGATTGGGCATGGAAACACCATCACAGGTGAGAAATGCATGTCTCATAGTAGACTTTCTGAACTTCTCATGCCCTCACTTAGCTCATTCATTCATTTATCCCATTGTATCCTGGAAGGCGCTTATATACAAAGATGAGTACAGTGAAGACCAATGGGAGCTCAGGCGAGTCAGGGGAACTTCATGGAAAAGGCAGTATGGGACCTGGTCTCTGACGATGAGGAGGATGTGAACATGCAGAAGAAAGGAGGGGTCTGAACAAAGGCAGGGAAGCCGGAAAGCACAGGGTACAGGGGGAAACACCCAGCAGTCGAGGCCCCATGTTTCTCTGGAAGTTCCCATGAACAGGACGCCCAAGGCTATGTCCATGGTGGGTGCAATGAGTACTGATGTCTAATCCTCCACCAGGCCCCTCATCAATCATTCTCCAACACCTGTTCTTCTCCAGAAGGACAGTCCTGCCCCTCAACCCTGCAGTGTCTGGCCTGCCTGGGAACGGCAAACACTGATGGGCCCTAGAAGCAGAAAGCAATCTGTCCCCTGGGAGAGGAGACATGATTTAGGACAGTGCTTTTCAATCTCTGTTCAGCCCAAGAACCCTTTGTTCACGTGAAACCTTACCGAGAGGCCTAACACATCCAGCAGATAAGCAGAGAGCTGCTCAGGTCAAAGTGGGGGTGGGGGACGCACAGGTCTGTCCTGCTCCCCATTCCCATCTTGGCCCCGTGAAGGAAGCTCCCAGCCAGGTTTGAAGATGATCAACTTAAGAAGATCTTAGGCCTGGGGTAAGGTCCCAGAATTAGGGGGTTTTTCAGAAAGTTCCTGGCTCTCCCCAGGACAAACTGGAGCTTTGGCCCCAAAGACCCAATTCTTCACTGGACCTTTCCTAGGCTGGAGTCACCCCCACTAAACCTGTTTCTCCTGTGAGTCTAACAGCTTTTTCTCTGAAATCCACATAACTTTTAAACCCATGAGAAAGGGTTCACCTTCACCACCAGAAGAACTGCAAAAGTTATCTCCTCTAAGACACCTGTTTTTTTTAACCGATCAGATTGGCAAAGATGAAAAAGGTGAAGATGGTAAATGAACGTGGGCTCTCAGATATGTTGCTCTGGGAGTCTAAGTGGGCTTGGTTAATAATCTCTGGAGGCAAAAGAGATCAAAATCTGACTGCTGGACCCCAAATCTCCACTTCTAGGAATCTGTTCTACAGACCACAAACTATTTTTAAGACTATCTTCTATAACATTGTTTATAGTATCAGAGAATGGGAAATGACCTAAATGTCCATCAGTAGGAAGCTGGTTAAAAAAAAAAATTATTTGATGTCTATACAATAGAATATCCTGACACTGTGGGAAAGAGAAAAAACAACGGCAGACAAAACTATGATGCATTGTTATGTGAAAAAAATAACATGTCAGGTATGGAACCACTGCTACTGCAAAGAGACAAGCGTGCTTGAGTATGTGGCTGACTTTCTCTCACACACGCCTGCACGCAGAACACAGTGGATACTGCT
Source organism: Oryx dammah (assembly GCF_014754425.2). NCBI lineage: Eukaryota > Metazoa > Chordata > Mammalia > Artiodactyla > Bovidae > Oryx > Oryx dammah. The sequence continues at coordinate 35,767,141 of NW_024070192.1, read as the reverse complement.
AACAGGACTCGCCTCTGGGAGAGCAAGCTGAGGGTGGGAAGGAAGGTTTCCTTTTCACTCCACACACCTCACCGCATGTGAATGCCACCTTTACAAGAACGAAACAAAAGCCCCTCCCATTGATCCCAGGCTTGAGCAGGTGGCATCCTGTGCTGTGAGAACCCTGTCAGTCTGTCCATCCCTGTGGCAGAAGGTCCAGAGGTACCCAGCACCCCAAGGTGATGGACAGGCAAGCCACACTTGACAGCCTCTTTCCAGACCCTCCTCCCAGGTGTAGGCCTCTTGGGGACCCCAAAACCCCAGGTACCTAGCCCCAGACCTGACCTCTCAGCACTGCCGGCCACCCTCCATTACCCACAGACAGCTCTCTCACTCCCCAGGCTGAGCCTCAGGCAAACCCCTCTCCTCTGTTTAGATCCCGGTTCAGTGGTCCCTGCTTGCTCAGTCTCCCAGATGCCTTGTCCACCTGAAATTTGGAAGGGTCTCCTTCCAATAATCTACCGCCTGGAAGGGGTGTGTCACTCTTAGGGCCCGGTCCCATTATGCTTGCTACCAAGGCCCAGACAAGCATGGCTCCCTTCCAGCGCTAAGACGGGAAGTTCCTACTCTGCTCACCAGCCCCGGTACAGCTGTGCTGGCCCCAGTCCACTCTGGTTGGTGGGTCCTTGTGCTGTGCTGGTTGTTACAGGCTCTGAATATCATTCCCCCCCCGGCCTCCAACTGAGCCTCATCACTCCTGCCCTGCTTCCTTCCTTCTTTCCTCACCACAGACTTTCTGAGCTCTGACTACACCACCGGCATATGCAAGGCCCCACTCTGGCGACAAGATTCCACATTTGCTCAGCACCATGTTTTCCCTGCTCCCACCACCCCATCCCTCTTTCAGGCTACGCTTTCCAAACCGCCTTCTCCAAGAAACCAGTTTCCACAAGTCTCCAGGCTGCACTGATACATCCATCTTTAAACCTTTTGCTGCCTTTCCAATCAACACCTTACAATTTCGTGCTCATTCTTCCTCTATTCCTTTACAGTCTTGTTTTCCCAAGCTAACTTTACAAAACTTTCATTTTTTAGGTTTGGGGTTTTGTTTGTTGAGTAGGTATCACACACACAGGGTTGTTGTTATTTAGTCACTAAGTCATATCTGACTCTTTTTGATCCCATGACAGTAGCCAGCCATACTCCTCTGTCCATGGGATTTCTCAAGCCAGAATCCTGGAGTGGGCTGCCATTTCCTACTCCAGGGGATCTTCCTGACTCATGGATTGAACCTGCATCTCCCGCATTGCAGGCGGATTCTTTTTCACTGAACCACCAAAAGCAGGTCACATGCACAGGGTATAAAATCCAAATGATACAGAAGAGCACATCGTGGAAAAGTCATTTCCCAATCAACCTGTACTCTCCCCAGCCTCTCCCTTCCCCTGGGGTAACCACCATTACCAGTTTCTTATGAAGCCAGAAACACACACTATGCGTGAACTCACACACGTGTGTGGGCTTCTGTCTGTCAATACCTAGGTCTTCCCTGGCATCTTTCTGTGTACCCTAGATGGATGGAGAAGACAGGGACAGCCTGATAACACAAACAGCAGGTGGCAGGAGTGGGGGCAGAGATGATTGAGGGCCAATTCAGAGACCTCAGAAAGCAGAGTTAGAACTCACTACCCTGCCACCTCAACCCTCTTCTCTCAGCACCCAGAGTCTCCCAGGCCTCCTCATTCAGCCCCTCACTCACCTTCTTTGGAGAGAAGACGCCCACGGTTCCCCCATCTTCCCGGACAGCCACCCCCATCTCAGCCAGCAGTGCTTCTCTGTAGGCAAAGGAGAGGTGGATATTGGTCTTGTCCTCAGGACCCACAAACCCGTTCCAGGCAGGGCCCGACCTCCCCTCTCCAACCCGCTCCTTCCGGGGCTCCAGCTGTGGGCCCCACCCCCACACCTCTCCATCCTCAAGGCCTCCGTCTTACGGAGTTTCTCCTCCCAGGTTTCATTCAGCTCAGCGATAATCTTCTCTGTCTCCTGGGGGCACAAACAGGCAGGGATCAGGACAGTCTGGGACAAGCCCTCCCAGGGGGCCATGCTACTCCCAGGATGCCTTCTTCCTCTTGGACCCTGGCTTTGGAGAAAAAACTCCCAGCGGCCCCCAGGCCCCGCCCCTTCTCTGCTCCAGCATCCCACCTGCAGTCTCTCCATGGCCTCCTCAGGCCCAATCTGGGGCTCGGCATTAGGGGAGAATGAGGGCTCCAGCTCCCCATTGTGAGCTGCGGGGGATGAAGGCGAAGCTGGGGCAGAGGTTGATGACAGAGCCGGCAAAGCACCTTCGGGACTCCCCTCGTCCACCTTCCGGCCTAGGAGGGAGAAAGAAGTAAGAGGAGGCTAAGGAAAGATGCATCTGGCAAGAGACAGAGATCCCACACCAGACCAGCCTGTAAGGACTACAGAAGACATGTAGTCCACTCCCACCAAGTGGACAGCCTTCCTACTACAGCCTTTCAAATGGACACTGAGTCTCTGCTTGTTCCCCTCCAGGGATGGAGAGCTCATTACTAAACAAGGCAGCCAGTTCCTTCTACTGTTAGATGACATGCACCATCAGAAAGTGCTTTGCTGTGTTGAGCTAAAATCTGAAACATACCTGTTTCTAGTTCTGCCTCTGCGATGAGAGGGACTACACTGTTTTTTTTTTCTTGCACAAAACTACCCTTCAAATGTGCAAAGGCCAACATCGCATCTACCTTCTCTTCCCAAGAACCCTTATTTTCCCCATCATGCCCCTGAGCACCCTGACTCCTCAAAGGGATGGACCCCAAGACTGAATGCAGAACCCACACTGGACACAGTTAACACGGATCGCAGATTCTCTAATACAGATGCCATTTCAGGGTAGAGAGGCCAAGCGTCACATTTCAGGAATTACTCCAAGTTGAACGTAATTAAGTTTACGATCAATTTAATTCCCAATGTTTCACAAGAATTTCTGTCAAAGCAGATGCCCAGCAGTCTATTCTTAATGACTTACTGTGTAAGTCATAAATGCATGACTGGCTATTTATTCCTGCCCCTATCATTTCAGTAGTTCCAGGAGCCTGTCAAGGTCCCTCTGAATCCTGCCTGCCCCTCCTCGGGAGGACCTGTGGCTCCCAGCTGTCACATCTGAAGGCATGATCTGTTACCTCTCCATAGCTGCAGCTAAGTCATGGGGCACATACGGGCTTTTCTGGGTAGTGGTCCCTCCCTGGCTCCAGGCCTGGACAAAGGCAAATCAGGAGGGATGAGGTGGGCCCAGGGGCCTCCCGAGCCACTCCTCCCAGAGGCCCACCTCCCAGGGCCGAGGCGGAGAGCCCTTGAGCCATGAGCAGCTCCCGCAGCCGGGCCACCTCTTCCTGCAGCTCCCGGATCAGCCGGGCGTTAGGGTCCTCATTGATGATGGCGTTGCAGCGGATCTGCTTGGTGCGGTCAGCATACCTGGGAGAGGAGGGAGGAGCAGGACCGGTGAGGGCCAGACACAGGCAACCTTGGTCTGCTGCCTGATGCCCTCTCTCCCTCCCACATTTCCTCACAGTGGGGCAGAGGTGAAGGTCAGCCCTCTCTCATGCATAGGCTCCTGAGCTCACAGCCTCTGAGCTCCTGGCACTTCTCATGTCCCACCCCAGCCCTGCCAGAGCCCCACCTGAGGGTGCTAAGAGTCTCTTCATAATTGATGTCCGCAGGGCTCAGGGCTGCAATCATTGCTGTGCGGGAATTCCCACCTGTGAATGGAGAGCACGGGAAAGCTTAAGCTGGGCAGAGTTCTAAGAAAAGTCAGACTGGGTCTCGGGGGCAGGGGGCCTCACTGCCCAGGCAGGGGTCTGAGCCGATCACTGTTCAAGGTAAAGTGAAGCTAAGAGTTGGTGAAGCTGATCATGAAACTGACAGTCAGAAAAAGTGGGGATATCAGACATCTGTGGGATGGTCAGAGGTCAGGGAGAGGAGGGTGAAGTCAGAGGCGGCTGTGGGGTCTGAGGGTTCACAGGGAGCCCCCAGGTCAGTGAGGCCATTGGCTTGGCAGGGAGGGTATGGCCTTGATCTCAGCATGAGGACACTGTATAAAGGATGCCACAGGCTCAGGCGGAGAGTCAGGGGACAACTGGAGGACTTGAGGTCCCAGGGGCAGCAGTGGGTCTAGTCAGATGCATCGACAGGGGTTAGCAGGACTGGTGGCAGGGTCGGCAGAGAAAGAGAGAGAGAGAGAGAAAAAGAGAAGTCCCTCACCCAGATTCTCCTTGAGCAGCCAGGTGAGCACAGAGTCCCTGTAAGGGATAAAATCCGACTTCCGCTTCTTTGATTGCTGAAGGACGGAAGGGGGAAAAGGGGTCAAGGTGGCCACCTGCTTTGTCCACTTTCCCAGAGCCCCTTCTCCTCCCGCGCCCAGCTCTCACCATGTCCGCAAGGGCCGAGATCACCTTCCCCAGGGTGGTCAGGGACTTGTTGATGTTGGCGCCTTCCTGGTGAGAGGAACGTGGGGAATAAGGCCTTCTTCTCCCACTCCGATCCCCTCCGCCCCTCCTCCCCACAGCCAGAGCCCCAGGTTGCAAGCAGAGACCACCGCCCTCAGCACCCAACAGGGCCCTGTCCGTCCCTCCCAAGCACCTCACCTTTAGGCGCATGCCCCGGGCCCCTGAGGAGTCGGCCCGCTCGCTGCCAGCAAGGTCCACCAAGCTGATCTTACTGACCTGGTCAGAGGAAGGAGGCAGGAGGTGACTGGGCAGTGAGTGGGGGATGGAGGAAGCCAGGAGTTGGGGAGGGAGGAGGAATAGACAAGAAGACAGTGAGGGCTTAGTTACTTGTCCATTTGTTCATTTATTTGTTTACAATGTTCACATGCCTGCTGTGTGCCAGGACAAGGCACAGTGGGCTCCAAGCTCTGCCCTGACGAATCTAGCAAGAAGGACAAACACTCAAACAGGAGATTGCATCCCATTGATCTGATGGAGGAAGCACAGGGCAGGGGCCGTGGGAGCCCAGAGGAGGCCCTCAACCAAGCCAGGGCAGGAGGGAGGACACAAGGCCCACTGATCTCATCTCTGTCTCTGTGACCAGGTGGGAGGGGGGCCCTACCTTCTCTGAGTCCAGTCCAGTGAGCTGGTCGTGACAGCGCTGTGTGAAGACAATGGTGAAGACAGCGTGGGAACGGCTGCTGGTCTCATTCATGTTGGTGGCAGCCACGGTCCTGGGTGGGGGAGGGAGTGGTCAGTGGGTCCCCGCACCTTCCTAACCCCGGCTCCCTTACCCCTCCACCCTGTCAGCCTGCCTCACCGCGCCTTATTGCCACAGTCCATGAGGTCAGCAATGTCAGCGTAGGAGGTCACAGCCAGTTTAGACAGGTCCTGCACGTAGGGGCCCAGGATGGGGTGCTCTCGGACCCGCAGAGAGCCCCGACTCTTGGGGTTCAAGAGGTCTCGTACCCTCTCGCAGTAGATCTCCATGTAGCTCACCTGAGCGGGAGGAGCAAACTAAACACCACAAAGCTAACAACCATACCCAGTGTAAAACTTACCGTGGACTCCCACTGGATACAACACAGGTAACACTGAGTGTTTACTATGTTTACTCTGCTTTGCTAAGCATTTTACAAGCACAAGCTCACCCGATCCTCCCAAGAACCCTAGGAGGGGACCCCTGATCATTATCATTTTAGATAAACATCCTCAGGAGTCGAAAGAGAAATTGTTTGACCAAAGCTGGCAGAGCCTAGAATAGATCCCAGGCTGCCTGACTCCAAAGATGCCCTCGGTCTTAATCACTCTGCTCACCTCCTCCCTACCCAGGGGACACTGTGTACCACCTCCAGCCCCCTCCCAAGACCTGGGCTTACCTCCACAGAATAGGATAGCTGAGCGCTCTGGTTCTTACTAACACGAGAGAAGAGGTCCTCACAGAGCTGGGGAGACAAAGAGAGGCACAGAGATGCTGCTGTTCACGGCATACCTGCGGAGCCCAGCATCAGGCCAGGCCAGGTCTCAGGTGACCCTGTTTAACCCTTACCACAGCCCCAAAGGAGGGATGGGATCATTTGCATTTTATAGAAAGGAGAGTCACCTCTGAGAGGTTGGCTTGCCCAGTATCTTAGGCTAGTATTCAGTGAGCCAAAATGCAAACCCAGAGCCCATGTGCAAGGCCACAGTGCTGCAGTCAGGAAGAATATGGGTCAATTCTCAGCTATCCACAACTGATTTTTCCTATGGTCAACGCCTTGACTACACGAGTCTACAGCAGAACTACACTCGCAAGTAATTCTGAGACAAGGTAAGACGGCAGAAAGTGGTAGAATCAAGCTTCAGACCCAGGGCTCTCAGCCACCAAAGCAGTGGCTCTTCTCACTGAGCCCTCTTGGCCCTAATGTCCAGGCTGTGGCCAACCTCAACCCCCATCACCTTCCCTATTTCCGAGGACCTCAGAGAGCCGTCACCCTGAGTCCCGGGCCTTCCTCCCCTAGAGGCAGCTGGAGATGCTCCCGCCTCGGCCTCCCTGCCAGGCGACATGAGTACCTGGGGCACGATGCCCTGCTGCCCCGGCTCCTGCCGCCCCATCATGGTGTAGGACTTCCCAGCCCCCGTCTGCCCATAGGCGAAGATGCACACATTGTAGCCTTCAAAGGCATGCAGCAGCATCTCCTCTCCAATGTCCCGATACACCTGCTGCTGAGATGCAAACTGGGGGTCCTCCGCCTAGGTGAAAGGGGGCAAGAGAGACAGCAGGAACCCTAAATGCCTTTGTCCTTGGCGTCCAAGTGCCCAAAGGTCCTGTGTGCGCCCCACCCGCATCACGGTCCTGACTGTCCCAGAAGGTTCCATCTGGTCTGCTGCTGGTCCTCACTACCCTGGGGCCTCTGCCTCCCCCTCCCAGTCCAAGTCACAGGCACAGGGTCCTACCTACCCCCACCCACACGTGCTGGTCCTCCCAACCCATCCCCTGGAGATCCCATTTCCTAGCAACGCCCCCTTCCCCAGGACCTGTAGCCCCTGTCCCTCATTGCTTAGCTCTTCCCCCAGCCCAGCAACCTCACCGAAGTGTGTGACCAGTAGGAGTAATCGAAAGTGAAGCTTTTGGGGGCATCCTTGCTCTGTTTGGGATTGATGATGGCTGAGAGCAAAGAAAGTAAGGCCAAAGTCAGGAACTCCCAACCTCTGCCCACTCTCCACAAGCCCCCAGAATCCAGGTATCCCACTCCCCATCTCTATCCTAACTCATCTCTCCCCTTTAACACTCCCCACCCCCTCCAGCCACCAAAGCTAATTTTGGCTTCCCAGGACCCGCCCCCCCTCCCGGCTGCCTCCCTGGATTGGGCAATGGAGGGCTTCAGGCCAACATTCCCCCTCCCAGGGACTGGGAGCATGGAAAGGCCAGTCCCTGTCCTTACAACTAGCACCTGCTCTGTGCCCAGCTCAGCCCTCCTCCCGGTTCGGCCCAGCAGGCCTGGCCGGTAAAGTGGGCCTAGCCTGCTCTGCCTGCGCCCAGCCGGGCCCCTGGGACTCACTCACAGGTGGTGCTGCCCTGCATGCTGACCACACACTTGGCATCCTGGCTGGTCTCACGGGCGTTAAAGGGCCGAACTCTCACTGCTACTTTCACTGAGGCGCCAGCCATGGCTCCAGTACGTCCACCCTCCTCAGCTGGAGAGCAGAGACAGAAGAGGTGTCAGAGTGGCTGGGGGACCCAAATGTCACCTCCCAGCTTCTCCCAGGAACCAGCCTCTCCACTCCGCCCCGTCCCTGGATATCCAGCCCCTCAAAGACCCAGTCTCTGTTCCCCTGGCCTTCCTCCCCAGTGTCACTCTCGGGGACTCCCGGAGGTATGCCTGCCTCTCTGCCCAGCCATATCCCAGCTCAGAGGGACCTGGGTTGTCACCCCAGAGTTACCTGGCGTCTTGGCCCCAGACCAGGGGAGCTGTATCAGTTCTGGCTGCCACCGGCCCTCGTAGGAGGAGCCCCATCCTACACTGGGGGCCTGGCCGCGCCAGCTGGGGCTGTGGGGGAAACCCTGGTTGTGGGGGAAGAGTGGTTAGGAGACACCAATGGCTCCAGAGGTGTCTGGGCTGCCAGGGTTGGAGGGCAAGGGGTAGGGGGTAATGTCAGGAAAAGTGAGGCTGGCTGTCCCTCTGGAGTGGCCAAATGCAATGTGAATCCAAGGGCAGGGATGGTGATATTTTTATTCCTCGTCACTCACAAGTGTACTGGACGTTCAGATAGAGAAGACAGAAAGAGGCTGGACAGAGGACAATTCAGACACATGGGCAGAGACACTGAGGCCGGGGGGAAGCGGGGGCAGAAAGTCCCCAATACCATGACACCAAGAAAACCAGAGCGACCAAGACTGAGATTATGCTACAAGGGAAATAATGGAAGAAATGGAAAGGAAGACCTAGAGGACAGCAAACACAGGAATGTTCAACAGGCAGTACTACAGCACAAACTGGAAGCCCAAAAAGAAATGAGATGAGAGAAAGTCCCAAACATAAGACCTGCCCTAAAATTCCCTGAGAGGGCCAGTCAGGGAGAAGTAGAAACAGTTCCCACCTAAGGTCCATGACCTGAACACAGAGGGAAGGACTGCTGATGGTCAAAGTCCAATGGCTGGAGGTACAGCCCAGAACTGGGCTCCATAGGGCCTGCCTGTAAGCCCCAAACCCCTTGCCCAGCCCCCAGCACTTCCTCCTTAGGATCCAGGACAATGGGCAGGAGAGGGTGGGGTTATCCTGTAACCATCCTACCATCCCCCAGGGTCCTCTGTTAAGGATCCAGAATACCTGTGTTTAGGGTAAGTAGGGTCCCCCTGAAAAGGGAGAAAAGGGAAAGGAAGCAGGCAGGTCCCAGCTCCAGCCTGGGGCTAGTGCGATGGCGTCCACTGCCCTGGGGAAGGTGCCAGGCTGGAGCCCAGGAATGTGGGTGATCTGGTGCCCACACCCAGGGAGGAGAAGCTGAGCAGCCCACACCCACGGACAATAGGGTGGAGGATGGTGAATACAGATCAGGGATGCTGGGTCCCCCTTCTGTGGCCCTCGAGGGCCTCAAACCCCTGTCCTGCTGGGCCTCACCTCACCAGCCTTTCTGGCCAGGGCATGGGAGGGATGAGAGGGCTGGTCTGTCCAGGACAGGAAGGGAGTAGCTGAAACCACAGAGGCTGTCTAGGGGAAGAACAGCCCTAACCCCCAGACCCTGACTAGGGGACGGAAGGGACACACTGTGATGACGTCCTGACAGCTTCTGGGACTGGGAATGGGGTGGCACTGCTGGGGGCCTGCGGCGCAAAGGACTCAGAGAGAGGTACAGGGGTCGGCCGGTGCACTGTACAGGGGCAGCGGGGTTACGGGAGGAGCCGCGGCTGGAGTGAGGCCGACTGACCCCAAAGAGGTCCTCGGGCCACCTGCACCTTGCCCGCCCCGCAGTTTTCACACAGGCCCCCGGCTCGGCCTTTCTGGGCGGCCATGCGGATCCTGTCCTCCAGACCAGCCAACCGACGGCCGGCCCGGGCCTGGCACCTCTCTGCGCCTCCGCGGGACAAACAGCACATGATCCCGGCTCCCGCGGCCAGCCGGCCCCCACCGAGTGGTGCAAACCGGGACCCCGGCTCCCCGCCCCCCTGCCCGGCACATTCCTCCGCGGGCGTCCCCTCCCTTACCCCCCCGCTTCCCCAGCTCTCACCTCGTCGCGGCAGGGCTCCCGGAGCGGCTGGGCAGAGTGCAAAGGGACAAACTTTCCGGGAAGCGTGAGACGGGAGCGGGGGCGATCCGGGGCCGGTTCCGGGCTGCCCCCGCCCCTCGCCGGGTCCCCGGGCGGCGGGCGGCGGACTCGCGCCCCGGGGGCGGCAGCAGTAGCGGCGCCAGCGGCCGGCGCCCGCCCGGGCAGCGCGAGCTGGGGCGGGAGCAAGGGGCGGGGGACCGGCGGGCGCGCGCGCGCGGATAGGAGGGCGGGCGCGCGCCGTCGCGAGAACGGCCCGGGAGCGACCAGGACAGCTGTTAAAGGGGCAATGTCCCCGGGACTGAAGGACCCACCAGGCGGAGACAGGGAAACTGAGTTGCGGAAGCGGCAGGGCGACCCGGACGCCGTGACTCCAGAGGGTGGCCAGCCCCAGAGAAGCCGGGAAAGGTTGGGGCTGACCCGATTAGGGGACCCAGGCCCCTGGCGCGCGCACGTCGCCGCCGTCGGAGGCGCGCTCAGGGGGTGGAGCCGCCCGCCGAGCCCCACCCAGGAGGTGGTGCGGTTCAGGCCCCGCCCCAAGGCTCGATGCACTGGTCGGCTCCGCGGTCGGCTCCGCCCTCGGCTCCTGTCGCCGCCTCACTCCTCAGCGCCTGGTGTAACGTTCTAGAATTCGACGAGCAGCTGTCTCAGGTTCCCTGGCCAAGTGCAGTCGGCAGCAGCACCACCACTCGGGCGCTGTGTCTCTGCCTGGTCCTTAGGTTCGACAGGGCTCGCAGTGCCGTGTCGCCCCCTCAGGCCCAGACCACCCCTGCCTGCCCAGCCTGGCCCCAGCAGGCCTCAGCCCCGCAGGGCCCACCGCCTGGAAGCCACATCAACTCCTCAGCCCCCAAATTGTGCCTTCAGGCTTAGCAGCTCCTCACGCCTGGGTCAGCTGCCAAGGGTCCCTTGAGCTCCCTAAGGAGTTTTCCTCTAAGCCTCACCCTCTGGACAGGGCTTTCCACCCCCAACGACCTCCAGGCTCTAGCTAACTCAGCCCGGCCAGATTCCTCGGGTCCTCTTCTGCCCTGTCAGGCTCAGGTTCCCCTCCCAGACTTGGCTGCCCCCCGCGCCGCCCCGCCCACCCCCCAAGCCCGTTAACCATCCAGGACTCTTTCCAGCTTCCTTAGCCCCATCTTTCTCTTAGATCTGGATCACCCAACTAGACACCCAATTACTAAGGTCTGAATGTCCCTCAGCGGCCACCTGCTCCCTAGTTCAGCTTCCTCTGCTCTGGCCCAAGATATTCCATTAAAACCCCATTTGCCCTTTCAGCCCAGCTTTACTGACATTTGCCAGCTCAGCCCTAAATACTCTTCTCCTCATTCTTCATTTCCTTTCTCAGCCCATCTTAGTTACCGTTGAATAAATACTTATTCACCTGCAACAGCTTCCAATTTTCTGGCATTTATGCTGCCTCTCCTAACTCATCTAACATTCTTATCTGCATTGTCTGCCCACCCCAACTGGCTCTCAGGTCACCTTTTCCTGTCTGGAATTCTGGTCCTGTGTAACTGACCTCTGCTCACCTTCTACATCTCTAGACTTTCCCACTGCCCCCTCCTTCCTCGTCACCAATTGACCCTGACCGCTCTGTCCACACTTACCTTTCATTAACACCTCATTCCTGGTTTGTTTACCAACCCTCAGTTCTCTAACTGGCCCCAGCCACCAGTTCTGTACCAATTATCCCCAAATGCCTTTTGCTCTGTCTAATTCACCTCTCATTCTTTTTCATTTCATTATCCCATATTGCCAGTTAAGTCACTCAACTGCCATCTGTCAATTTCACTTACTCTGTGTATTCGGCTTAGGAAAAAAGATTTAAAAAAAAAAATCTTTCGCCATTTCTACATTTCCTGTGTTTGCTGTCTTGATTGTGTATGTTCAGCTAATGATAAAATATTCAGCACTTGAAATACCTTTTCAGCTTTCTTTCCTTTCTTCTGGACCTACACATCTTCTTTCCAATCTTTACATTCACTCATGGTGAATTACATGAGTGAATGATTCATTTTCCATTATCTTCCCAGCACCAATGAGGAGACTCAATCCAGCCTCCCAACCCAGTCCAGTCATGCAAGTACAGGAAGATGCAGACAACCTTATCCCTTTTGCCAAGTGAGTCCTCCCCACTCAGTGGGGGAGAGGGGATGAGACGGAGGCAGGATTCCATGTCTGGGTTCTTCCTCAAGAAGAGTACAAAATAAGAAACAAGAATCTCGGTGCCTGGTCTCAGGGGATTGGTGATTTATTAATTTACTCAGCAAATTATTTTTGAACACTATAGTGTTCTAGGCACTGAATATTAGGCATTGGGGATTCAGCAATTAGAAAGATAGGTGTCCTGCTCATAAAGCCAACATTCTACAGGGAGGAAATAGAATGTGTACATGAATAAATATAATTTCAAATTATATATAATTTCAAATAGTAAGCACATGAAAAAATAAATGTACAGTATAATGTAAGTAGAATGTCTCTGAGACACAAGTATATAGCGTGTGACTGTGGAAGGGGAAGAGGAGATGAGTTTGAATTGAGGTCTGAAAAATGGGAAGGAGCCAGTCTGCTAAGAACCAAGGAGTAGAAGAAGGAATAGTAGGTTTGAAAAAACAAAACGAAGTCCCAAGAAAAGAACTTTCTGTCTTCTAGGACCAGGAAGCCCATCAGCATAACTGAAACTTAGTGATTAAGGGAAAAGTGGAGTAAAGGCAGACAGGTAGAGGCCAGATCACATAGGACCTTATGGGCCATTGAAAAGAATTTGAACGTTATGCTAAGGACAGTAGAAATCAGTGGGAGTTTCTAAGCAAGGAAATGACATGAGCAGACTTAATTTTCTTTCAACGTTTTTATTATGGAAAATTTCAAACAACTACAGAAGTAGAGAAAATAGTAACCATGAAACCGGAGTACCATTTTTAGTCAGCTGCAATAATTATCATTAGATGGATAATCTTTGTTTTTTCTGGATACACCACTTGGCTTGTGGGATCTTAGTTCCCCAACCAAAGACTGAACCTGGGCTCTCAGCGGCAAGAGTGCTGAGTCCTAACCATTGGACCACCAGGGAAGTCCCTGGTGGATAATTTTTTTCTTGATACACCCATTCAGCCTCCTGCTTTAGACCATTTTGAAGTAACTTTAAACAGGGTATTATTTAACATAATCATTTCTAAAAGATTATTCCGACTGCTCTGTGCAGACTAGATTATTGAGGGATTCAAATGGAAGCAGAGAATGGAGGAGGACGAAATTGCAATAGTCCAAAGAGGGGAAAACGTGCTGGAATATGGTGGTGGGAGTGGAAATGGTAAGCGGTAGTTAAATTTGAGTGTATTTCAGATGTAAAATTCACAGGATTTGCTGATAGATTGGATATGAGGGGTGAGGGAGAGTGAGGCATACCAGATTTTTGGTTCTAGCAACTGGGCTTTGGGGTGCCTTTTGGCAAGATGGGGAAAGCTAGGGAGGAGGTGTTGAGTGGGCAGTTGAACCTGCAAATCTGAAGTCCAGGGGAGGAGCCAGAGCTGAAAATATAGATTTGGGAGTCATCAGCACATTGATGGTATTTAAAGTCATGGACCTGGGTGAGATTACCTACGGAGGAATGAAGATACAGGGCCGAAGCCCTGGGACTTTCTTCTGGAGAGCAGGAGAGCAGACATCTGGTCAGTCAGTCTGGCAGCTTTAGAAGTGATGAGAACTGTTCTCAAACAACTTTTGCACACCCTACCTAAAGGATATTAGTATTTCTGAGTTGTTGTTTACTCGCTAGGTCATGTCAAACTCTTTGTGACCCCATGGACTGTAGCCTACATGGACTATAGCCCACCAGGCTTCTCTGTCCATGGTATTTTTCCAGGCAAGAATACTGGAGTGGGTTGCTATTTCCTTCTCCAGGGGATCTTCCTGACCCAGGGATCGAACCCGCATCTCCTGCTTGGCAGGCGGATTCTTTACCACTGAGCAACTAGGGTAGCCCCTGGTGTTTCTGAGATGCGGAGATATAGCAGGAGTGAAGAGACTCTGCTCTCCTGTTTGCTTGCATTGACTAAAAGGAACCTGTTGAATCACTTGAGTAGCTGGGGCCTCCCTCTCTAACAGCCCTGCTTGCTAAGTATGATGTTCTCTGGTTGTGGGGTGTAGAAGTTTGAGATTCATTGAGATCTGAGGCTCAAACAATTGCTAATCTCCATGCTCACTCCAGCTCCAACCTCCTTTCAAATCAAAGTCTTCACCACCTTTCTCATCTAAAATGGATAAACATGACCTGAGGGAGCCTGGGCAGCTGTGTGGTCCTGTGGTAAGATAAGACTCCTGAATCCCTCGAGTGAGTAGGTGCCGTAAGGGAAGAGCCAGACCTGAGCCTACCTTGTCCTCACCTCAGGTGTTCTAGGGTGGTCAGCCGATCTCCACCCCCCTCCTTGCCTTCCCAGAGCCTTGGACTGATGCCCCAGCGCTATGGAGACACCTTCTGGGAGAATCTTAGTCAAAGGCCCAGGTGAGAGAAATGGAGAAACGGGACTAACTGGAGGTGGGGAGGGGAGCCTGTACAATTTTAAACTACCATAAAGCCTTACTGTAGCAATAAGTCCTAGTCTCAGGATAACTGCCCCACCAAGTGATGGACATGGTAGTTCCTAATGCCAGGTAGGTGGTTGGGAGAGGTTGTTAGAGAAACAACATGGATAGGGATATTCTCTTTGCACTTAGCCCTCTTTTTGTGCTTTACAGCCCCACCTGGATGGAAGAAGAGTACACCCCACCCTTGCTGGTATGATGAACTTTCTGCCCTTTGACACTTCTTGGTTAAGATCACACCCACTGCCATTCCCATCCCCAGCTCCCCTATTCTTTCTTCCCTCTGGTCTCCCCCAGCTAGTGCACTGAGCAGGCCCTCCTTCCTATGAATCAGTCATCAGGTTTTCCAGATCACAGCCATGTTTTTGTAATCTGGTCTTCCCAAGACCCCTGGTTCCCTATTTCAGTCCCAGCTCCCCCGAGAGACTCAGTTCTGCCTTCTAGCTCCCTCTCCCCATTATCTGGTACAGAGAGCCACTGGTTGCTCCCAGCCTGGCCAGTATGGCCCTGAGGGACTCCCACCTCCTGAGGTGCTCTGCAGAAGAAAGAGGAGGAGGCCACATTCGGGAGGAATGCAGCAGGGATCTGGGGGCATCCCAGCCCGGGTAAGGGCCGTCACTCATCACTTGGAGGATCTAAGGAGGCGACAGAGAATCATCAATGAGTAAGGAGAGACATCAGGGCTCTGGGAGCCAAACGGTATGGGGACGGGCAGCTGGAGCTAAGGAAAAGGTGGAGAGCTTTGAGGGAATTGGAGGTTGCTTGGGAGTGTGCCATGGTCTTGGTGAGACTGAAGCAAAGTTTCCCATAATATGGGAAGGAGGAGGGAACGAAGGAATGGGAGATTAGTCACCTGAGCTGAAAGGAGTGGAACCCTGGTCACTGAAGACAAGAAAGCACTCCACAGAACTGGAGGATGGTGCAAAGCTAGAGGTCACCTCTGAGCCCCTGGATGGGAAACTACTTCAGTCTGAGGGGAGCAGAAGGTTGGAAGTGGAGAGTTGGAAGTCAAATGATAACACTTCCGGGTCCCAGCAGGAACTAGTTCAGGGCAGGAAGATGAAGAATGGAGAGACAGGAAGCCTGGCCTTCAGGCCCCTCTTTCCTAAGCCTTACGTCTCCACAGACTGAAGAAGGCCCAGTGGGGCAGCTCTGGGGCTGTGTCTGGGCCTCTGCTGGTTGACAGCGATGGCTGTGGCTTCCCCAGCACCACCGAACACCCTGATCGGGAAGAGAGGGCAGACTATCCACAGGAGGAGAACCACTTCCTCATTTCTGGCAGGGCCCAGGTATGGATGGCTGAAGAGGACTTTGGTGGGTGGTGATGTGGACCCCTGGTCTTGCATGGGGAGACAAGGGAAGCCAAGAGCCACATGGGATAGCTGTATGTGAGAGGAACAAAAGCAAAGTAGACCAGATCCTGAGACTTGGGGGTACCTGGGTTTGGGGCCTAGGAAATCTGAAGACCTATTGTTTGATTCTTTTTTTTTTTTTTCCTTACAGCTGCTTTGGTCTCCCTGGAGTCCCCTGGGCCAAGAGGGGTCTTGTCTTTCCAGGCAGCTGGGCTCTATGGGCTCCTTCAGCGCTGTCACAGCCACTAGGAACCCCTTTTACCATCCCTGGTGGGTGGAACTGCAGTCTGAAGAGTAGGGAGAAACTGTCCAAACTCAAGACGCTGGCTGTGCCTCAGGGGCCCAGGATTGGGAGCTGGAATCTCCAGTATTTCGGACATCAAGGCATTCCTCCTTTCCTTGGCCTCTCCCATCTTCCTCTCCCCGCCTCTGAACTAGGCACGAACAGCCCCGATGGCCTCCCGTCTCCACTCTCAGAGGAGCCCCGCCGAGGCTCCCTGTCACTATTCTCTTCTTCGTTCTGTTATTAAAAAGCAAGCAAGTGGAGCCCAGAGTTGTCTTTCTCTCTGCGATGCAGTGATGGGGAGGCTTATGGTGAGGGCGGGCTCTTTTCAGCTTCGCGATGACCCCGCCAAAATGAAGTTGGGCTGATACCCCCAAATTCAAGGAGTTGTACCCCAAAACTTAGTCCTGCCCTCTCCAGTGTTCCCCACCCGGCTCTCCGGGCCGAGGTCACGTCAGTCGGCGGAGCTTCCGCCTCCAGGACCCCGCATCCTGCCCCTCAGCGCGGCCGCCCCCTCTGGGACTTCCCGGCAGCCCGTCCCTCCGCCTGGCTCGCGGCCTTGCAAACCGAGTCCCTCCGGCCAGCGCGCCCCACCCAGAGCCAGACGTGTGCTGACCCCAGGTTCCCGTCCCGACCCCCATCCCCTTAATTGGGAAGCCCCGCCCCGTGCGCAGTGACGTCGGACGCCGCTGTCAGCCGGCGCTGGGGGGGGTCGGTGTGGGGTAGAATGGCCGCTGCCGCCGTCACCCGCGGGACCCCGGGAGGTAAGAGCCGGGGCCTCTCGCCCGCCTCTCCGCCCCCGCGCCAGGGGGCGCAGCTCCACCGCCCGGACTTGGCGCGCCACGCCGAGGACCACCGGCGCTCTCCCGGGTTTGCCTTCACTCCCCGCTTCCGTCCTCCTCCCCCGCGCCAGGGGGCGCCGCTCGGCGCAGGGCCCCACGGCGGACCTGCCGGGCCGGACCGTCCCGGGGACCCCCGCACCCCAGCACCTGCCCTGCCCCTTGCCCGCCACGCGCCCGCGGACTCTCTTCCGCAGCTTCTCCAGGACATCTCTCCGTGAGGGCGGGAGGCGGGACCCTCCCACCTCGGAGCGTCTCCGCTGACCACCGCCCCTCCTGGGGGGTCCGCCCCCGGGCCCGCTCCGCACCCTGGCGGCTGCCCATCCCGGACTGCGCACCTGCCGCCCTAGGGCGGAGTCCTTACCCCAATCCAGGGCTCACAGTCGTGCTCGGACGGGCTTCTTCCCCCTCTCCATTCCCAGACACCTGGAGGAGCCCGCGCTGAGAGCATCCTCCAGCTTCCATCTGTTCCCCCAGGAGGGTGGGGGCTCAGGCTGGAGCCAGAGTGGTAGATAGGGTAGGATAGGCCTGGAGGCCGAGGGAAGCAGAGGCTTTGGGGATAGAGGTACGGTGGGGTGGACAGGGCGGTCAGCCTCAGGGTGGAGGATGGGTTGACCTGGGGCTGGGTAGCTGGGTCCTGGGTGTCTAAACCAGGTTCTACTCAGGCCCAACCAATCTGGAGGAAAGGGTGGAGGTTAAGATCAGTTGTCAGATCTGCCCTTCCCCTTGGAAAAATCAAAGAGAAGGAACTCAGGGTGTGTCTTTTAAGGCCTAGCTCTCCACCTGGACTTAGAACTCCTGCCTTCCCCACAACATCCAGGCTCTCATTTGTCAAACCATCCTTCAAGGACCGGATGCTCTGAGTCCTAGCCCCAGGGTCTGACCCCTCCGCAGCTCCAGCCTGTTGAGAGCCAGGGCTGTAAACGCCGCACCCCCGCCGGCCTTCTCCCCTCCCCCACCCCGCCGGTCTCTTCCTGATTATTCTGTTCTGTTGTGTCTCCCACTCGTGTTGGTTCCTGGCACGATGTCTGGGTTCACCCTCTCCTCCATCACCTGGCTGTACTCTGACACCACAGTCCAGCCCCTTCCTCTGGCTTCCTCAGATATCACGACCCGGTTGTGTACCAGGTTTCCCACCTCATTCTCATCCTTGATAGTGTGGGGGCTTCTGCCATGACCTTGTTCTCTCCCTTCCCAGCACAGACTCCCCCTCCCCCCGGCCCCTCAGGCCGGGGGTGACCTTGCCCCCTGGAGTCCTCACCATGAATACCAAGGACACCACCGAGGTTGCTGGTGAGTTCACAGTCCAGGTTTCCAGGTTGGGCACAGCCTTTTATTTCCCCCAAGCGGTGGTGACCTTATAATTCTTGGATCCCCGCTCTCCTTGGCATCATTTCATTCACCACCACCACCCCACCCCGCACCCCAGTGCTCTGGATTCGGCCCTTTTCCCCTGGGCTCTCACTGGGATGTCTCATGCTAAGCCCTCCCTTCTCATCCCTTCTAGAGAACAGCCACCACCTGAAGATATTTCTCCCCAAGAAGCTGCTGGAGTGTCTTCCTCGCTGCCCGTTGCTGCCTCCAGAGCGGCTCCGGTGGAATACAAATGAGGTTTTCTAGGGAGCCGGGGGGATTGGGGCTCAGCAGGGCCTAGTAGGCTGGAGGAGTTCTCCTCTGCGGCTTTCAACACTCTCTAGGCTCTTTGGGCATCACAGGAGAGCTATAAAGACCTGCATCTCGTAGGAGCTCATTTCTCCTTGGCATATGCACCTGTGTATAAATGCTACCACTTAAAAGTATTTCCTACAGAGCACTGTGCTCAGCGCTTGTCCTGCGTTATCTCACACGGTCCTCCAGGGATGCCGTTATCCCTGAGGTATAGATGAGGAGGCCCAAGAAGCCAGGCTGAGACTTTGGGAAAGGGACCCCCACCTGAGTGCCTCTTCTCCTCCAGGAGATTGCATCCTACTTGATCACCTTTGAGAAGCATGACGAGTGGCTATCCTGTGCCCCCAAGACAAGGTGAGAAGGTTTCTGAAGACAGGAAGTAGCAGGGGTCCTGGGTTCTGTGCACAGAACTCAAGGCCAGTCCTTCCCTTCTCAGGCCTCAGAATGGCTCCATTATCCTCTACAACCGCAAGAAGGTGAAATACCGGAAGGATGGTTACCTCTGGAAGAAGCGGAAGGATGGGAAGACCACTCGAGAGGACCACATGAAGCTGAAGGTCCAGGGCATGGAGGTAAGCAAGGCCTCCAGCACACCTTGCCTTGGCCCCCGCTTTTCCCCGTGAGCTGGGTTCCAGCCCTGCCAGGGCTTGGTGACCTTCTCTGCCTACCACCCTCCCAGTCAGTCACTCTTCGCTTCTCACTCACTTTGGATCAGCTGGGTGGTTGCTCAGCCCACTCTCTGCTTTCTCTCCATGACCCAATTCTCCAGGACTTAGGCCACGCCTTCCCCTGGAGGCCACAGATGCCCAATCCCCTCACTTCTCTTGCGTTTCCCGTAGGGGTCTGACAGTACTTAGTACCTCAAAGCACAGGTTTCTCTTCTCTCAAATCATTGCTCCTCATCTCAGATGTGTTATTGCCCTGCCCTCTGATTTCTGGATAGTCCCATGTCTCAAATCTGGTACTTGTTGTTAAGGTCCTGGCCTCACTGTCCCTTCCTCTTCACCGCGGGGTAACTTGGGTGCTGGGTTTTGAAAGGTGTGGGGAATAGATGGGGGTGGGTAAGGGTTAAAGAGGAACTGGTGGCAAGATTGGGATTCCTGCAAAGGGACTGAACAGAGGAAGAGTTGGGGAGCAGACTAGCCCTCCCCCCACCCCAGCCTGTCTCCTGGCAGTGTCTCTATGGCTGCTACGTTCACTCTTCCATCGTCCCCACATTCCATCGGCGCTGCTACTGGCTGCTCCAGGTGAGGACGGGAAGGGCTCAGGGAGACAGAGTCTACCTGGCTCTTTGAGGGAGGTGGGGGTCTGCGGAATGAAGGGGAAGGATGACGAGGTTCTGAGTGTGGAAAGGAGACTGGGAAGAAGAGAAAGGGTTTGGGGATGGAGAGAGCCAGAACTTGGGAGGGTGAGGCTAGGGGTGCCTGGGCAGAAAGTGAGGATTAGGAGGCCAAGCCCCTGGACCTCAGGACCCCATAGCGCTCTGTGTGTACCCTTGTGCCCGCAGAACCCTGACATCGTGCTTGTGCACTACCTGAACGTCCCGGCCCTGGAGGACTGTGGAAAGGGCTGCAGCCCCATCTTTTGTTCCATCAGCAGCGACCGCCGAGAGTGGCTAAAGTGGTCCCGGGAGGAGCTCTTGGGACAGCTGAAGCCCATGTGTAAGGCAACAGGGCCAGGACAGAGCTCCAAGGGGAGAGTGGACCTAGGGGCCTCCCATGGCAGCCAAGTTTCTATACTCAGGAGCCTGTGGGGTGACCATGTCGCCCCAAGCCAGGAGGTTTCTTTCCTGGGTGGGTGGGTGGGTGGATACCAGGGTTCCTGGTGTGATCTAAGGTGTTCAACTATGGAGGGCAGCTGTGAGCTCCAGGTAGGAGCAGTCTGGGGGCCTCTGACCACTGTTCCTCTGGCTGGAAGTCTCAGAGCATCTCAGGTGCCTGGAGGAGCCATCAGAGTTCTCTGGGGCCTATTTTGTGGGGGGTCCCACAGCACTTCCCCCCCAACTCTCCTCCAGTTCATGGCATCAAGTGGAGCTGTGGAAACGGGACAGAGGAGTTCTCCGTAGAGCAGCTGGTGCAGCAGATCCTAGACACCCACCCGACCAAGCCTGCACCCCGAACCCATGCCTGTCTCTGTAGTGGGGGCCTTGGTGAGTGACCCTGACCTTGGAACCTTCCTCCCTCCTCGCTGGTCTGCCCTTACACGAGGGGGCTAGCTGTCTTGTTGGGATTTGCATGCTTATTTGCATGACTTTTGCATGTTCCAGAAAGATGGGTCAGACGAGCAGAGGCCTTCCTGTCTGCATACTGCCTAGTTCCTTTTACTTATTCCTGGCAGCCTGGGCTCTCTGTCTGCTTTCTTCCTTTAGCAGTTCCTGGCTGCCCCAGCACTACCGCTTACACACAGGCTTAGCCTTATTCTTAGTTGGCACCCCCTTGGTTCTGTTCTTTTGTCCTTTTTCTATGCTTTCACCTATTGCTCTCAGCTATTCCCCCAAGCCCTGGATCCTCCCCTGCAGTGTTCCTCCAAGGGGAGGGTGGGGGAGGAGAAATATTTCTGCTGCCTCCCAGTGGCCACAAGCAGTAGGACACTTCTGGTATGTAGTGACTTCTCAGGAAATACATGACAGCTTCCAGCAAAGGAGGGCTGGAGAGAGATGTGTCTTACCCCTTCTCTCCCCACCACCCCTTCCACTCCAGGTTCTGGGAGCCTCACCCACAAATGCAGCAGCACGAAACACCGTATCATCTCTCCCAAAGTGGAGCCCCGAGCTTTAACCCTGACCTCTGTCCCCCACCCCCATCCCCCTGAGCCACCTCCACTGATAGCCCCGCTTCCCCCAGAGCTCCCCAAGGCACATACCTCCCCATCTTCCTCTTCCTCTTCCTCCTCTTCCTCCGGCTTTGCGGAACCCCTAGAGATCAGACCGAGCCCTCCAACCTCCCGAGGGGGTTCTTCCAGAGGAGGCACCGCCATCCTCCTCCTGACAGGACTGGAGCAGCGAGCCGGGGGCTTGACGCCCACCAGGCACTTGGCTCCACAGGCGGATCCGAGGCCTCCCATGAGCGTGGCTGTGGTTGTGGGCTCTGAGCCCTCGGCCCCGCCAGCCCCTCCGAGCCCTGCCTTTGATCCTGATCGTTTTCTCAACAGCCCACAGAGGGGCCAGACATATGGAGGGGGCCAAGGGGTGAGCCCAGACTTCCCCGAGGCCGAGGCCGCCCATACCCCCTGTCCAGCGCTCGAGCCTGCTGCTGCCCTGGAGCCCCAGGTGGCTGCCCGGGGTCTCCCTCCACAGTCTGGAGCAGGCGGGAGAAGGGGAAACTGCTTCTTCATTCAGGATGATGACAGTGGAGAGGAGCTCAAGGCCCAGGGGGCTGCCCCACCCGTACCTTCACCCCCTCCTTCACCCCCACCCTCACCTGCCCCTTTGGAGCCATCGGGCAGAGTAGGAAGAGGGGAGGCCTTGTTTGGAGGAGCTGGGGGAGCCAGCGAGCTGGAGCCCTTCAGTCTCTCATCATTCCCGGACCTCATGGGCGAACTCATCAGTGACGAAGCTCCAAGCGGCCCCACCCCCGCCCCCCAGCTCTCTCCTGCTCTGAGCACCATCACAGACTTCTCCCCAGAGTGGTCCTACCCAGAGGTGAGTCTCAGACTTCTCTCCTTCCTCCTGCATCCCTTTCACCCTGTGGCCCGTGACCTAGTTTCCCTCAGCATCCATGGCTGCTTAGTTCTCTTCCCAGCCTCTATCTTTACATAGAACAGTTTTCACAGGCCTTCTTAACTACCTCTTTTTCCCTCCCTCCTCCTTCTACCTGTGACTTGTGGTTGTGTGAGTCCCTCAAGTGCCCCAGGGGACTTCATTCCTTTGGTGACTGGGTGGGGTGGGGAGGGCCTGGGACAGTTCAGCCTGAAGAAGAGAAAACCCAACTGAGATGTGATGGCAGACTTTGAGAAGCTGAAAGACTGTACTCAGCAGTGAAGTTCTGCTTTGCACTGCCCCAGAGATAGAAAGCAGGAACTTCTGTGGGGGTACCGGGGGGCCCCCAAGAAAAGACTTCCTCCCAGTGATAGCTATCTACAAATGGGATGGTAGCCTTGGGAGAGGCAATGAGTTCCCCGTTTCTAGCAGATTCAAGTAGAGGGCAGGAGTGTGGGGAGAAAGGACAGTGGGTGACTCTCACTCCACTCCATGTCCAGTCTCTCTACCCCAGACCCTGGGGTGTACAGAGAGCAATAGGTCCTCTCTCAGGGTCTGAATGAATGAAGGAGTGAGTAATTATACCCAGCAGAGAGAGCCTCAGTCACATGGCTCTCTGACTTCTGCCTGCAGGGTGGGGTCAAGGTGCTCATCACAGGACCTTGGACAGAGGCCGCTGAGCATTACTCCTGTGTCTTTGATCACATCGCCGTGCCAGCCTCACTCGTCCAGCCTGGTGTCTTACGCTGCTACTGTCCCGGTATGGGGACTGGGGGTGGTAGGAGAAGGGACTAAGACATGACTGTTGGGACTCCTAGGAAGCACTGGGAACAAATGTGTTGGGTTGTTCCTGAGAACATAACAACCTCATCCAGTCCTGGGGCTGAACCCGGTGGTTGGCCCCCCGCCACTGCCCTCCAGCAGGCAGATGAGTCTGAGTTGAGGTGTCAGAAGGTCTAGATTCTAATCCAAAAAATCTACTGCTGAGCTGATGAGTGATCTTGAGTAAGCCTACTCCTTTCATAGGACCTTGGCCTCCCCTTCTATAAGATCAGCCATTTGACCCAAGGGAACTCTCATGCCTCTCCAGGCCCTCTGACTCCAGTCCAGGGAGAGTCTCTTGGGAGAATGAGAAGGGAGAGATGTTGGTCTCCTCCAACCAGTTCTGAGACTGAGGGACATTGACTTCAAGAACTGTGCTGTCCAGTATGGTAGCCATGAGCCACGTGTGCCTATTGAAGTTAATAGTTAAGATTAAATGAAGTTTCAAATTCAGCTCTGCCATCACACTAACCACATTTTAGTGCTCAGTGACCACATGTGCTCGTGCCCTGCCAGGGGACAGTGCAGATGCAGGATGTCTCCAACACTGAGGAAAGTTCTTTTGGACAGCACTGGTCTGGATGTCATTGCCAAGATTCATCTCCGCCCTTTTGCCACCCCCTTTGCCTCTCACCTGACACTCAGCAGTGTTGCTGTGGGACCCCAAGGACCACTGGAGTGACATGTCGACAGCTCTGCTCTCTATCAGTGTGTCCTCCCCGAGTCTCAGCAGCCCTGTTCAGTGGTGGATGGCAGGAGAGGGGCTGAGACCAGAGACATTGGGAATTGGGAGTCTCAGCCTCTAATCTTGGGACCAGGGCCTGGTGGCTTTATCCTCAAGGCTATAGATATTGAGATCCTGGGACACCGCTCTCACTTGACCCTGTTGGTGAGCAGTTAATTCCTTTCCCCCATCTTAGTAACAGAGTTAAGGCCTCTGGACCTTGATCTTAAGAGATAAGAGATTTTACCATCATCAAATTGTTTATATGTATAGGTATCTCTACACATCCACCTCCATCTGGCTCAATCGATAAAAAATCTGCCTGTAATGCAGAAAACCCGGGTTCAATTCCTGGCTTGGGGAGATTCCCTGGAGAAGGAAATGGCAACCTACTCCAGTACTCTTGCCTGGAAAGTCCCACGGAAAGAGGAACCTGGAGGGCTTAGTCCATGGGGTCACAAGAGTCAGACAACTTGGTTGACTAAACCACCCATAGGTATCTCTTGACTCTGTTTCTATGCCTTGGTGCTGAACAACATCCTTAACTACAGGGTCTAGAACCCAAGGGGTCTCTGGCCCAGAGGAGCTATTAAGTTCTCAAATAAAGGGGTTCCCTCCCCACTTAGAGCCAAGGCCACTGGAGCTAGGGGCCTCTGGGGCCACAACAGGGCAGGTGGGGGAGGTGGATGTGGAAGGACCACCTGTGGCTCTGGTGAAGGAGCCCAGGAAAGAGAGCCATCTCGCTGATCCTGGCCCTCCCCAGCCCATGAAGTTGGGCTGGTGTCTCTGCAGGTGGCAGGGCGTGAGGGGCCCCTTTCTGCATCTGTGCTCTTTGAGTATCGAGCCCGCCGATTCCTGTCACTGCCTAGTACTCAGCTTGACTGGCTGTCACTGGACGGTAAGTTCCTAACCTTCTGACACCACCGCCTTTGAGCATGACATGTTCCTAGGCCCATCTGGACTCGGGTGGCCACTGCCTTGCCCCCACTGTACCGCTCTTCCCAACTCCTGCTTCCTTGCTCATTTCTGAAGGAGCAGCAGATTTCCTTCACCTCTTCTTCCCTGTAAACCTTGGAGGCTGCTTTGTCCCAGCGCTTGTCCTGTCCATAGGAAGGGATCAAGGCCATGAGTGGGGCCGTGACAGTGCAGAGCAACAAACATGGGATACACATGAGTGTATGTGTGCCTGCTGCTGCTGCTGCTGCTAAGTCGCTTCAGTCGTGTCCGACTCTGTGCGACCCCATAGACGGCAGCCCACCAGGCTCCCCCGTCCCTGGGATTCTCTAGGCAAGAGTACTGGAGTGGGGTCCCATTGCCTTCTCCGGTATATGTGCCTACACAATATATTTAAACTTTCCTATGGTTTTTCCCTCTAGTTATAAAGACAGGCATTAATTATAGAAAATTTTGAAGTTACAGAAAAGCACAAAGTAGAAAATGAAAATTCCTTGTAACGATGCTCAATAACATACACCATTTTTAATATATCTTCTTATACCAACACAGAGATGCACATACATACATGTATGTGTACCTGTGTGTGTGTTTGTTTAAATCCAGAGCTGTCTGTCCCCTTTACTGGTTGTCCCTCCTGTGGCTTTCAGAATTGTCTCTGCATCTGCTTTCTTGAGGTTTGCATGTCTCCGTTTCCTCCTGTTTAACCTGTGCTTTACCATCTCTCCTGTGTGTCTCCTGACTCTCTCATCTCTCCATTCCTCCTTGGATTTTTGTCTTCACTTCCCCACTTCCTTTCCTATTCCTTGTTCGTTCTACATCCCCAGCTCTCCTGTACCCTTTTTCTCTCCTCTCCTTCCTCTTGTTTGTCTTCCCCTCTCTGTTCTCATACCTTAAGTCTCTGCTCAGAGCTCTTTACCCTCCTCCCCATCATCCCCTCTCTACCTTCTTGCCCGTCTGTCCTGGCATCTCAAAACATCCCCAGCCTCCACCTGTTTGTTTTCCCATGGCTCTGACCCCCTTCTTCCTCCCCTCTTCATCCTTGTGTGATCTCAGGAGGGGACAGATATAGCTTGGGATGTGTGCGTGTGCATTTGTGCATGGGGTGGGGGAGGAGGAGGAGAAATGGACTTGGCCATTCATCTCTGTCACCTCCCCTCCCCGCCATCCTCTTTGTGGACAGCTGCGGGGGGCCAGGAGGAGGGGGTGGTGCTTTTCAAATCAGTCTCTGAGTTCTTTGGGGCAGTGATTAACAGAGAGGAGGGACCCTGAAGTCCTTCAGCCCCAGCATGGGGGACAAAGGTAGTGTCTACGGCAAGAAGGAACAAAATAAGCCACCTGGGAGGAGGCTGGGAGTATGCGCATGTACATGCATGTATGTGTGAGAGATCTGGGGTGGGTGTGTGTGGGGGTGTGTGTGTGTGTGTGAGAGAGAGAGAGATCTGGGGCAACTGGCGCTGGACACCCAGCGGGGAGTCTTACAGTCTCTGTGTCTTTGAAGGACACAGTCTTGGTTCTGCATTCAGGTCCTAGGTGGACACGTGGTATGAAGAGCCCTAGACTGAGGACTGGTCCTGGGGGGGCTCTATTCAGAAGGTGGAGGCAGGGAGGGTAAAGGGCCATTGTATGGAGAAGAGGAAAGGATATGCTTGTGTCTTCATCACTCAGACCCTGCGACAGGATCTGGCTTTGTTGCCCAGGGCATCCCCTGGACCCTGCCCACTGAGCCCCCTATGCCCACTCCTCTTCCCCCCAGACAACCAGTTTCGGATGTCCATCCTGGAGCGACTGGAGCAGATGGAGAAGCGGATGGCAGAGATCGCAGCAGCTGGGCAGGCCCCTTGCCAGGCTCCTGACACCCCTCCAATTCAGGTACCTCCATGAGGGCACTCTACAGTGGGAAGCAGGGGGGGAGGGTCTTCCTGTAGAAATCAGCTCTAGTGTGTGACTCCCCTCGCTGTCCAGGCCCCAGCCAATCCCCTTCCCTTCTCTGTGACATCACCCTGCTCCCACCCCCACCCTGTGGCAGGAGTGGCTATTCTGGGCACCCTCTTGGCATGACAAGCTTCAGACTATTTCTGGTCTGAAGGAGGGTGGAGGTGAGGGTGGGGGGCGGATCCAAGAAGTCGGGGCTCAGCACTCTGAGGGTTCCAGGTCTCTGAGGAAAGAAGACTGGAGAGGGCTCTAGGTTCTGAGGGGGAGAAGCCATCTGTGGATATGGCACTGATCTGAGCCAAAGTGAAAGCACCACATGGGCATGCAGGCATGAGGTCTGGCTGCTGGAGAAAGCTGCCGGAGGGGCAGGGAGGACTGACCAGCCATCAGAGGTCAGGGTGGTGGGAGCCTAGAATGGGAATTGTAGGGAGGGGGCAGAACTGGAAGCTGAGAGGACAGGGATGGGGTGGCTAAGGCCATCCCAGGCTGGGGATGCTCAGGTCTCTGCCTGAGGGTGTGTGCACCACAGGATGAAGGCCAGGGGCCTGGGTTCGAGGCCCGGGTGGTGGTCCTGGTAGAGAACATGATCCCACGCTCCACCTGGAGGGGTCCTGAGCATCTGGCCCATGGAAGCCCTTTCCGGGGCATGAGCCTTCTGCACCTGGCTGCTGCCCAGGGCTATGCCCGCCTCATCGAGACCCTGAGCCAGTGGCGGTGAGCTGGGGCTGGTGGGAGTTGAGGTGGGGGGTGTCAAGGACTGAGGAGGAACTGGAGGCCTGCCATGGGAGTTGGGGTCACTGTGGGAAGGAAGCGGGGCTGGAACAGGGTTTGCACTTGGGGGAGTTTTAATGTCCTCTGACTTACAATGCTGACTTCTTGACCTCCTTATAATCATTAATCTCTTTGATTACTCATCCTGCTGATAGTGCCTGCCAGCCCCTTCGATTCGGAAGTTCCTACTGGGCCCCCTTTATCCCTAACGGCTCTGCTGTCCCTTTCCCAAATCCTCCAGGAGTGTGGAGACAGGAAGCTTGGACTTGGAGCAAGAGGTTGACCCACTCAATGTGGACCACTTCTCTTGCACCCCTCTGGTGAGAATGCTGGTTCCTAGCGCACGTGAACAATGGGAAACGGGAGCAGTTCTTCAAAGAGATCGTTTGGGGGATGCAGGGAAGGAGTAAGGATAGGCCCATGCCTTACCTCTACCTCCGCCCTCTTCTCCTCAGATGTGGGCTTGTGCCCTGGGTCACCTGGAGGCTGCTGTGCTCCTCTTCCGTTGGAACAGACAGGCGCTGAGCATTCCTGACTCTCTGGGCCGCCTGCCCCTATCCGTGGCTCATTCCCGGGGTCATGTGCGCCTCGCCCGCTGCCTGGAGGAACTGCAAAGACAGGAAGCTTCTGCTGAGCCCCCGCCTGCCCTGTCGCCACCCTCCTCCAGCCCCGACACTGGTGAGGGTTTAAGGAGAATGTGGGTGGAAGCGCAGGCCAGGGGAAAGCTAGAGGGTGGGAGACGAGCGAGGTTGTAGGGATGGGGAGGTAAGAGCAGCAAGGCCAGGGAGATGGAGAGTGAGGGGACAAGTGGCGCCTTATGCTCACACCCCCTTCCCTCCCCTTGCAGGCCTGAGCAGTGTCTCCTCACCTTCAGAGCTCTCGGATGGCACTTTCTCCGTCACATCGGCCTATTCTAGCGCCCCAGATGGGAGTCCTCCCCCTGCTCCTCTGCCAGCCTCTGAGATGACTATGGAGATGGTCCCAGGCCAGCTCTCCTCCAGTGTCCCAGAGGCCCCCCTATTCCTCATGGACTATGAAGCCACCAACCCCAGAGGGCCCCTACCCTCGCCGCCGCCTCTCCCACCAGCCCTGGATGGTGGGGCTGCTCCAGAGGAAGCCGATAGTCCACCAGCTGTGGATGTGATCCCGGTACTGCTTAGGTGGAGGGCTCCAAGCAGAGGGGGGTGCACAGCTGGGGTGACGCCAGCCACCACATGAAACAAGCAGAGCCGGGTGGCAGTTTGGGAAGAAGGGGTCATTTACCCCCATTTGGGGACAGGCAAGGTAATCCTCTGTGTAAGCTTCTGTCAGGGCTTGGGATTCAGAAGTCATGAGGCCTCAGAAGTTAGAATTCTGGAGAATATCTTCAATTAGAGCTGGGTGGTAGGGGTTACCTGTTGTTCCATAAAGGGACAAGAGCGATGGCAGGAAGCGGGGAAGGAGGAGCAGAGAGGTCAGAGAGGTCGGCAAGATGGAAGCGGAAGTGTCTGGCACTAACCAGGGGGTAGGGGGAGGCTTGCACATGCTAAGAGCTAAGAATCTTGTAGAGTGAATGAACCCATGAGAGTGGAGAGTGGCTCTTCACGTGCAGCAGCCTGCTTCTCTGTTAGGGCCTGGGACATACCTGCTTTAGAGAGACTAAGGGATTAACCAGGGAGCACTAAAGTGCAACAGATTTAGAGAACGCCACACAGTAGGCGTCTTTATGTGAGACCAGCAGAAAGTGCTGCAGGGCTGGAGTTATTCAATAAGGTGTCATGTGATTGGCAAGCGCTCAGCTGATTCTTGGCAAGCTCAAGGAGGGGGTGGCAGACATGGCCAAGTCTGTGGGAGCTGGCATGGGGCAGGCTGGGGGGCACAGTGGGCTGTCTGAATCCCCATGTGCTGTACGTCCTTCCTAGCCTATGTTTTCCACAACGTCTCAACACAGGGCTGTATTGAGTGGGACCCCAAGGAGTGTAAGTGAACCTGGAACACTGGCCAAGAAAGACAGGGTTAATGGGGGCAGCCATCTATGAGGCCTCATCGTCTGGTGCTGATAGGAGAAAGATAGGAAGTGAACTTATGCTATGGCCTTGGCAGAACAAGAACAGCTGGGGGGCCCCTCAAGGTTCACCCAGCTTCTCCTTCATCCAGGTGGACATGATCTCACTGGCCAAGCAGATTATTGAAGCCACACCAGAGCGGATTAAACGAGAGGACTTCGTTGGGCTGTCTGAGGCCGGAGCCACAATACGGGAGAGGACAGGAGCGGTGGGGCTCAGTGAGACCATGTCCTGGCTGGCCAGCTACCTGGAGAACGTGGACCATTTCCCCAGCTCGGCCCCTCCGAGGTGACCAGCTTAGGATAAAGCTTCCAGATTCCTTCAAAGGAACATGGGAGGGAGTGAGGGAAGAAGCTGCACTATGGCCAGAGCCTTTGAGGAAGGGATTGGTACTGGCTGGCGAGCTCTGAAGTCACTCTCCAGACCCTGTTACTGGGGCTCTGCCTTCAGAGCAGCGCCCAGGTGGGAGAAGAGGGACTTCAGATGTCCAGGACACCCTTTATCCCTGTGCCCTACAGTGAGCTGCCATTTGAGCGGGGTCGCCTGGCTGTCCCTCCAGCACCTTCCTGGGCAGAGTTTCTCTCTGCATCTGCCAGTGGCAAGATGGAGAGTGACTTTGCCCTGCTGACCCTCTCGGATCATGAGCAGCGGGAACTGTACGAGGCAGCCCGAGTCATCCAGACAGCCTTCCGAAAATACAAGGTCGGGCGCTTGGGGGCTTCAGGGGATGACTGAGACAATCTTGAGTGGGGAGGTGATGGGTTCCCAGGACTTTGGGGGAGACAGCAATCATCCAGACAGATCAGGGGTAGGGAGAAGGGTCAAGGGATCCCAGGCACGTTGGAGGAGCAGGTCAGGTGTTAGGTGGGCAATTCCTAACTGATCGAGGTGCTGAGACTTCCTTCCTGCCACTTAGGGCCGGCGGCTGAAGGAACAGCAGGAGGTAGCAGCCGCTGTGATCCAGCGCTGTTACCGGAAGTACAAACAGGTGAGGCTGTCCTCTCTTGAAAGCATACCCACCAACCCACACACGCACCCACTCACCCCATCCCAGAGTATCCAGAATGCTGCAGGAGCCCTAACTCCCCTTTTCTCTCCACAAGCTGACCTGGATTGCACTTAAGGTATTAGGCATGAGACCTGGGTGTGAGGCTGTCTGTGATGATTCAGCCTTTCCTTCCGTGAGCGTGTGGATTAGAGAAAGGGACTTGCATCGACTGAACTTGAAACGGGGTGGGGGGTGACCCTTAGGGGTCTGGGTCTCTGTCCCTCCATGTCAGCCCCTGCCCCTCCTCCCCACCCCTGCAGTTTGCACTCTATAAGAAGATGACCCAGGCGGCCATCCTGATCCAGAGCAAGTTCCGAAGCTACTACGAACAGAAACGGTTTCAGCAGAGCCGCCGAGCGGCAGTCCTCATCCAGCAGCGCTACCGCTCCTACCGCCGCCGGCCCCCAGGGACCCTGCCTGCCCGCAACAAGTACGGCCCCAACCCTCCAGCCCTCAGTGCACACCCACTGTGTCCACGGCCACTGCCCATGGACTCCCAACTCATCATCCTGCTCCTCCCCCGCCCTTGCCCTGCCAAGGTTCCTAAGGGGCGGGGGGCAGGTGATTCCCGAGTGTCCTGTGCGGTCTCATCTCTTCTTCCTTCCACCAGAGGCTCCTTTCTCACCAAGAAGCAGGACCAGGCAGCCCGGAAGATCATGCGATTCCTGCGGCGCTGCCGACACAGGTGTTGCCCTTTCCCTAACTGGGGAGGACTGGGCCCCGCCGCTGCCTCCTCATCCCACCGCCCTGATCGGCCGGTCTCCTGACTCCTTTGTCTCTCCGCAGGATGAGGGAACTGAAGCAGAACCAGGAGCTGGAAGGGCTTCCCCAACCCGGGCTGGCCACCTGACCTCTCCACTGCCTTTCTCATCACCCTGGGGGCCGCTTCTTGCAGTCTTAACAGGGAGAGGGCTCTCTGGGGGAGGGGGAGCCCCCTGTCGGCAGCTTTCCCGTCACTTCTGTGCTAGCCCGTCCTGGGTCTCCACCCCCCCACCCCTCCGAAGTGCTGAACTCCCTCTCCCACCCCTGCCTCCTTCTCTTCCCTCCGGGTCGCGCCCCCTTCTCTTAGTCCCCGGCTCCAGAAGACCCATGCCCCACATACCTGCATCTTCAGCTGTGACCTCCGGAGCCCTGCCTGCCCCTTCTCCACAGCTCCCTCCCTGCCTGTGCCCACCTCGGCCCCTTCCTGACTTGCCTTATTTATTTGTTCGACGCGTCTCTGAATGTATCCGCCTCGGTCCCACCTCTGCCTTCGCTACGCGCGCGCCCCTCGTGTTTCAGGGCTGACCGTGCCCCGACCCCGACTCCGCATGTTTGCGTCTGTTTCCTCCCTTTCTGGCCCTGTCTTTCCCCGTCAACCGACCGACTCCGGCCACCAATCTCGGGGCCAAAGGGGGGGATGTATATAGAAACGCGCTGCGGAGTCCTGCCCCGTCCCCGAGGGGAGGGGCCTTGTACATAATGTAACATACAGAGTATAGTGAAGAATCTATTTAAGGCGCCGCAGGGAGGGCTGCACGGCCGGGCTTGTGGTTCCTGGCGCGGCGGGAGCCTCCTGCCGGCTCCACGAGCACTTTCTACTTGTGCATGGGCTTGGTTTCTACGAATTGCCATTAAACATCGCTGCACCAGCCAGCCTCCGGCCTCTGTCTGCGGGCGGCGGGGAGGGGAGGGGAGGGGCGGGGCCCCGGCCGGCGGAAGGCTGCGTGCGCGCCAAGCCGGGATCTGAGCCGCGCCGGGGCGGGGCGGGTGTGTGGTTTTCCGCCTCCGACGTGTTTCCGGCCTTAAAGGCATTTTGCCCTTCCCTTTAAGACGCACCGCCCCCTCTCAGTCACTCCCAAGATGGCGGACCTACTGGGCTCCATCCTGAGCTCCATGGAGAAGCCACCCAGCCTCGGTGATCAGGAGACTCGGCGCAAGGCCCGAGGTGAGGATCCCAAATTCATAGCCGGCTTTCTTCGCCCGGTTCTCCGGATCGCAATCCTCCCTCTTTGGATGACCCCGCCTTCTCAACCTTGAAAGACCCCTCACCGGCCCCTTCAGAGACCCTCCGAGTCCCTAAAAGGGCTGCTGACCCGCCCGCTGTTCTTAGCGGACGATGATTGGCTCCCTGAAGCTCAGCACCAGCCCCCTGCCTCTTCCTGCCCTGGCCTTCCGCAGTCCTTGTTTTCAATTCGCCCGTGGGCCCGCCTGTCCGCCGGTGGCGTGGTCTGATTGGTAGGCTGCCCTGAACCCCACCCAACCCCTTCCCGCCTTCGGATCGGAGGGCGGTAAGATCGACCGCTCGGCCCCGCCCGCCCTGCCGGCGCGCCGGTCCGTGCACCTCGTCCCCTTCCGATTGGATCCAGGATACGTCCATCCACAACCCTTTCTCCCCTATTGGCCTCCTCAACTTAAAGGGCTACCGATTAAGTTTTGTTCGACCTTCCTCGAGCCCACCCCACCCTCAGCACCTCTAATTGGCTGCTGGAGCCGTTCAGTGCCCTTATGCTCCGCCTACTTGATTTAACCCGATCCCTTCTGCCGCGCTCCAACATTTCTCTCATATGTACCCTGAAATTCCTGAGTTCCCTGGGCGGGTCGTGAATGTTGATTGGAGGAATGAGAAGGCCCCTACCCGGTCCGATTGGCCATAGTCTCCCAGCCTGTGTTCGAGTAACTTCTCTGCTGGCGGTTCAAGTTGGACTGCCAGTGTAGGGCGCGGCCCGCTGGGCGGTGCAAGCCTCTCCAGCTCTCTCCGCAGCGTGTGAATGAATCTGACAGAACGAGTGCCTTTGCGGGAGGACACCGGCTCCCCACCTGTTCGAGGGAGGCCAGGACAGGGGTGGGTGCCTTCAAAGTGCTCAAGTGCTGCTTAATGTCAAACTAACATCCATATTTACTGAATGGTTGCTAAGGGCCAGGGGCACACTCAAAGGAGCCGACAGTCCGGAGCATTGATGAAATGATCACACAGGAGTTAAAAATCAACTTTATAAATGCTCTGAAAGAAAAATAATTGTCAGGAGTGTAACTACTTAGGGCTTCTAACCTAGCCTGCAATGAGCTGAGATCTGAAGAATAGATAATTCAGTTAGTGAGAGGGCAACACAGTGCTCCAGGCAGATATTTGAAAGCTATAAGGAAGGAGTGAGCATAATGGGACCTGGGAACTGAGTTACTTCAAGCTCACCGCGACTGACTAGGTGGTTCACCAGCGGCCGTTGACAGACTAGGAAGCTGAAGTTCAGAGTTTAGTCACTTGCCTGTGGTTACACAGTTACTTAGTGGCGGCCTTTCAAACCCAGGTGTGACTTTTAAGCCCATGTCTTAAGTCACCTCCTCAGCTGCAGAGAGAAGACTCTCAAGACAGAACAGTCAGTGACCAAGATGGGGTCTGAGCCCATGAGGTTGAAGAGAAGAGCGCACCTGAGCTGTCAAGCCCTGGAGCCACGGAGAGTAACTGGATAGGAAAGGAACAGGGTCCCTGGCTTCTAGGAGCTCATAGTGGGGTAGGGAAGACAAAAGTTATAGTCTGTTAGTTCTCAGCATGTGCTGTAGTGGATGTCTGAACCAAATGTGCTTGGGCCCCAGAGGAACAAGTAATTCTTCACCATCTGACTCATGGTGGATCTCAAAGTTTGCAAGGGGAAGAAGAGCATTTTAAGCAGCAGGAACGACATGTGCAAAGACATGAAGTGATTAGGAAAATGCGAATAGGTTCAGTGCAGCAGAAGGGGTTCTGATCCTGTGGAAAAAGTAGGCCTTAAGATTGTCAGCAATTTGAAACGGCAGAAGAGAGAAGAGGGGACAGTAAGACCCAAAGGTAGCGAGTTCTCTTTACAGCTCAGACCCCTGCACTCCCAGAGGAGAAGAATGTTAGACTGGCCATTTCAGCTTCATCTTGGCTGTAGAAATAAGAAGTGGGGGTATTACAAAATATAGGAAGTTAAATAATTTCCTCTATCCTGTGTAGACAATGAGATGATAAACTCTTTGAGGCCAGGACTGGGTCTGTTCCCATTACCTCCCCAAGCCTTAGAGTTCTTGGTATGTCGTAAGCAATAAATAAAAATGTTTGCTAGTTGGTTTCCCCAGTGGGAAACAGGGTTGAGCATGATTCTCATTGCTGTTTCTCCCACTAAACTGTGAGCTCCTAAAGGGCAAAGCTGTGTCTTCATCCTCTTTGTACTTCAGGGCCTAGCAACGTATCAGGGATAGAGTAAATATCAATAAATGCTTGGCAAATAACAGTAATCCTCCCTTCCTACCCTGACACCTCCCAGTGGACACGAGACCCCTCCCAAAGCCTTACACCCTCTCACCACCCATACTTCCACGCCTGGCCTCATGCTGCCATTTCTTGCCCCCAGAGCAGGCAGCCCGCCTGAAGAAACTACAGGAGCAAGAGAAACAACAGAAAGTAGAATTTCGTAAAAGGGTAAGAACAACTGGAGAGATCAAAGGCAGCATCAGAAAGGACTAACAATAAGTTAGAATCGGAAGGTTGAGGACTTAGTTTGTGTGGAAACTGTCTTGAGAAGCCCAGAAGTCAGTGGCACGGAGGTGGGAAAGGTGTGGGAGGCGCAAGCCTGTTGGCCCTGCTGGGGAGAGGGGTAGTGGGGTGGAGCCATCATCTCATATCTTCTTCCCTTTTCCCTCTACCAAGATGGAGAAAGAGGTGTCAGATTTCATCCAAGACAGTGGGCAGATCAAGAAAAAGTTTCAGCCGATGAATAAGATAGAGAGGAGCATACTGTGAGTGTCTCTGGGCTGCGGCGACAGGAAGTGGGTGGTCAAGGAGGCACGAAGGGTGAAAGGTTCAGAGGGGAGAACCTCCTAGAGGAGGGCACTGGCCCGCCTCATGGCTTCACAACCTCTTTCCCTTTGGCTCCCCCTCCCCAGACACGATGTGGTGGAAGTGGCTGGCCTGACATCCTTCTCCTTCGGGGAAGATGATGAGTGTCGCTATGTCATGATCTTCAAAAAGGTAAAAGGCCCGAGTTGAGTTCCCCGCGCTCTCCTTTTCAGCCTGTACCCCGCCCCAGGGGAGAGGATTGAAGTAAACTATGTATGTGGAACCTTGACCCCATCACTTCTTTCCCAGGAGTTTGCACCCTCAGATGAAGAGCTGGACTCCTACCGGCGTGGCGAGGAGTGGGACCCCCAGAAGGCTGAGGAGAAACGGAGGCTGAAGGTGAGTTA
Source organism: Oryx dammah (assembly GCF_014754425.2). NCBI lineage: Eukaryota > Metazoa > Chordata > Mammalia > Artiodactyla > Bovidae > Oryx > Oryx dammah. The sequence goes on along the minus strand of NW_024070192.1, from coordinate 35,731,516 downwards.
TGCCTGGAAGTCCCTGGGACCCTGCCACCACCATCTGGGAGGGGCTGAGGTCAGGCCTTGAGCTCCGGCGACCCCCTCTGCACCCTCAGGAGCTGGCCCAGCGACAGGAGGAGGAAGCGGCCCAGCAGGGACCCGTGGTGGTGAGCCCAGCCAGCGATTACAAAGACAAATACAGCCACCTTATTGGCAAGGGGGCAGCCAAGGATGCAGCTCACATGCTACAGGCCAACAAGACCTACGGCTGTGGTGAGGCCACAGTGGGGGCTGGGAGGGGGCAGGGAAGAGAGCACAGGTTGGGGGGAGGGAGAGGGGAGGCCAAGGCACAGGACTCCTAGGTCCTCCCACCCTCCCGTCTGCCCCTAGTGCCCGTGGCCAACAAGAGGGACACACGCTCCATTGAAGAGGCCATGAATGAGATCCGGGCCAAGAAGCGTCTGCGGCAGAGCGGGGAAGAGTTGCCATCTACCTCCTAGGCATCCCAGCTCCTGGGGCAGGGCAGGGGGCAGGGAGGGACGAGGCTGCTGCTATTAGAACCCATCCTGGAGCCCCACCTTCTAACAGCTGTCACTCAGGCACAGTGTTTGTCACTGTTCGAGCTCAGATATGTATGTGGTGTGTGTGTGTGTGTGTGTGTGTTAGTATGTGAAAGTGTGAATGCTCAGGTGGGTATTTAATCTGTATTATTCTGTTCGTCCTGGAATTTTCTTCCCCATGGGGCTGGGATTACTTTACATTTAATAAATACCATTTGACCCAATGTCTTGGTTTGTTAGCAGAGAGAAAGGTAGGCTCTGTAAAGGAGGTGAAATAATTATAGGTTGAATAATATAAACTTGCTTTTGTGGGCCAAAGATGGCCAAATATTGGCACTTTTGCAGAAATTCCTAAGGGATGGTATTTTTTAAGAGCACAGTCACTACGGCCAAGTGGTCTACCTCTGGATCCTGGCTCTGCCACTTCCTGTCACCTTGGTAAAGTATTTTGCCTGTTTGTGACTGTTTCCTCACCAGTAAAATGGGGATAATAATGGTAACTACCTGATAGGACTGTTTCAAAGATTGCATATTGATAATAGTTTCCCATCCTTGAGGCTCCATGGAAATGTAGCTGCTTTGGTTCCCATGACCATCCTCACCAAGTACCTCAATTTCATAAGGACAAGCACTCAGACCTCAGCACTGCAGTACCCTCCGCAGACCCCGTAAATTTCCATTTCTGGGCAGATCTGATCCAGCTTCCCCCTCATGGTGATGTCAGACCTTGGTCCTCCACCCCTCTGGAGCTGGTTCAACGTTCTGTCAGTTCCTCTTCAGCTTCATTTCACATAATGCACAGGCTTTCCCCTGCCTCCTTCCATAATATGAGTGTAATGGTTCTACATCCAGCCCAACTTCCTCTCTGACCAGTCCCCTCACTTCCTCCTTGTCGCAGCGGGTTCCATGTCCACTCACCCCTCCTGCCCCTACCTCTCCACCTCCTGTCTGATCCAGCCCAGGGACCAGCATCTCCTCTCCCACTTCCCATAAACGAGCAGGCCACTGTCTTGGTTGGCACCAGTGTTTTATTTCAGGGCGAAGGGCTTGAAGGCCCAGGTCTGTCCTGTGCACTCCTGGGGCCTCCAACCTCTCACTTGGCCTTCGGGTTACGGAACTTGCGTCCAGCAAAGACAGCCTTGTCCCCAAGAGCCTCCTCAATCCTGGAAGGCAGACACGGTCAGGGCTGTGATATTCCAACCCCAAAGCCCTCAGCTCCTGATGCCCAGGCTCACTGTGCCCACAGTACCTCATGAGCTGATTGTATTTGGCCAGACGCTCTGAGCGGCATGGGGCACCAGTCTTGATCTGAAGAGAGAAGAATTCCAGGAGTTGCAAGAGATTAGAGAGAAGGGATTGCACCTGGCCCCAAGGGAACAACCTGTGGTGGCATTCAGCTCCGGGGCAGGGAGCCAGGGACCCCAAGAAAACTCAGACACTGGGCAAAGGAGGGCCCAGGAGTACCTGTCCTGTGCAGAGCCCCACCACCAGGTCAGCGATGAAGGTGTCCTCGGTCTCTCCGGAGCGGTGGCTCACCATCACCCCCCAGCCGTTAGACTGAGCCAATTTGCAGCTGGGTGGAGAGGACACTTGATAAGCCCTGGTGGGACTTCCTCAGGGTGAAAGGCAGGGGGCTGAGTGAGGCCTTTCCTTTTTATTTTGGGGGATGAGAGATGTGTGGGGAGGGTAAAGTTCTTGAGAAAAGAGAGAAGGGGCGATTCCTGATCTTAAAATACTATATCTGGACTCCTGAGATGCTGGCGGGAAGAAGCAGAACCTGGGAGGTGGGGATGGCAGGGGTGGGGGCGGGTTGAGGCGCGGTGAGAATGACAAAAGCTCCGGGGTCAGGCCAGGAGTTAGTCAAAGGTTTGAGGTGGGGAGAGTGGGGTGCGTCAGGAGCCCAGCGAGGGTCAGACCTGGCGTTAGTGGACAAGAGGGCAGCTGGAGAGGGCTGAGCTAGATGGAGGGAGGCCATGATGCCCTGGGCCAGGAGACACTCACGCCTGGATGGATTCAGTCACCGAGCCAATCTGGTTGACTTTCAACAGCAGGCAGTTGCAGGCCTTCTTCTCCACGGCCTGGGCAATCCTTTTGGGGTTGGTGACTGTGAGGTCATCCCCCACAATCTGGATGTTGACCCCTGAGAGGAACGAGGTCCAGGTAGCCCAGTCATCCTGGTCAAAAGGATCCTCAATGGACACCACTGGTGAAGGAGGGAAGCAGAGTCGGGTTAAAGGTCAGAAGGGCCTCACAAAGGGGTAATGGGTCAGAAAATTGCAATGGGGCTAAGGATGGGAGGGACTGAGGTGGTGGCAGCAGAGGGGGCGAGGCCGGTGTGCTGAGCAGCTGCTGCAGACTTGGGCAGGAGCAGTGGAAGCTGGGGTCTCACCAGGGTAGTTCTTGATGAAGTTCTTGTACAGTTCGCCCAGCTTCTCTCCACTTATGTGCCGAGCGGGGTCATCAGGTGACTTGAAGTCGAGATCATACTTCCCGTTGCGATAGAACTCAGATGCTGCTACATCCATGCCAATCACCACCTTGTCGGGGTAACCAGCCGCCTGGATGGCCGTCTTCAGCAGCTCTAGGGCTGGGAGAGGGCAAGGGAGGACTTGAGGCTCCAGTGCACCCTATCTCCGTGGGGACCCCCAGCGTCTTGCCCCTCCAAGTGCTCACACTGACCTTCATTGTTCTCCAGGATGTTGGGTGCAAAGCCACCCTCATCACCCACATTGGTGGCGTCCTTCCCATACTTGGCTTTGATGACCCCCTTGAGGTGGTGGTAGACCTCAGCCCCAATGCGCATGGCTTCCCTGAAGGAGCTGGCTCCCACAGGCAGGATCATGAACTCCTGCATGGCCAGCTTGTTTCCAGCATGGGAGCCCCCGTTGATCACGTTGAAGGCCTGAGACGGGGAGAGGGTGCTCAGAACCTGGGCCAGTTTTTCCAGGAATCAAGAAGGGATTGGGGTGGGGGGTGGGGTGAAGTCAACATGGAATCCTGGATCCCCTACTTACTGAGTGGTCTAGGATGAAAAATTTTACTCCTCAGAGCCTCTGCCCTCATTTTCATAAAATGGGGATATCACCTGCTTACCTGAAGGATCTTAGGTGAAAAATTAAGAGAAGTTGGATGCACAGTTCTTAGCATGTACACCTAACATTGACATGGCACTCACTACAGGCCAGGCACTGCCCTAAGTTCTTTACATATATTTTATTGAATCATTTCGTTCTCTAAACCACCCTGTAACTAGGTACAGTTTATTATCCTTCACTTTACAGATGAGGAAACTGAGGCTCAGAGAAGTTCAATAAACTTGCCAGAAGTCACACAACTAGGTAAGAGACAAAACCAGGATTCCAACCCAGCAGCTTGTCTCCAGAGCTCAGGCTCTTATACAATCTGCCTAGTAAGTAACAATAAATGGTAACATTATTGTTGCGATTAAATTCAAAGGGTTTCCATAAAGAGCAAATTTGGTTTCATAAGGATTAAAGAAGACACAAAAATAAAATGCCCAGATCTTTGCCATGAAGAAGCTCTCCATCCGATCTAGGGTTGGGGCACAGCAGAATGAAAAAGTGGAGTAACTAAGCCTGGGATTGGAATGTGAAGGAGCCAGTTACATCTAGGGAAAGAAGCAGAGAGAGGTTGAAGGGAAGGTTTGGATTGTGGGAAAGGGGAAGGTTGGACAGCAGTAGGAGAGGTTCCATTTCAAGAAACTGTTTCTTGGAAGCTGGGTCTGGAAGGTGGATTTTCTGGGGGCTGCCCCTGCCCTCCCCCGATGGGTGGAGTGCCTGTGGGGTGTGACCTGGTGGCTGCACTCACAGGGACTGGGAGGATCAGCTCTGGGTTCCCCGCAAGATCTGCAATGTGTCGGTAAAGCGGCACCCCCTTCTCAGCTGCTCCAGCCTTACACACGGCCAGGGACACGCCCAGGATGGCATTGGCCCCAAACTTGGCTGGAGGAAGCAAGTATAAACTGTGAGTGCTCCACCCACAGGGTTTAGGGCTGTCTCCCAGAATGTCCCCTCTGGTCACCCCAGAAAGAATCCAGAGCTCCAAACCACTGGGCACCGAGTAAGTGAACTTATCTCTTCCCCACCCCACCCGGACCCAGGATCCCCCACCCTAGGGAAACTTGTCAACTTCATGTCTGTATCCACAGCCGGGCCCAAGCCTGGCATGGGGCAGGCATCAGGAAATGCCTGGGGGATGAGTACAAATCCTGCCCGTTACACTGTGCCCCAAAATGCGGGATGCAGAAATAATCCTAACCAGACCTCAGGCCACAGTCCTCCCCAACCCCGCCCCTGCATTCCAGCCCCTACCTCTGCCCTGGCCCCCACAGCCCATCCCCTGTCCCTAGCCCTTCACTCACATTTATTCTCTGTCCCATCCAGCTCAATCATAAATTTGTCAACTTTTTCTTGATCCACCACACTTAGTTTCTGAAAAGGCAAGTTTAAGGAGGGGAGAGCAGAAGTTAGATTTCTCAGGAGTCAGGATGTGAGCTAGAGGAAAAAGACATGCAGGTATCGGGTCAGAAGGCTTGGTTGGCCAAGCCTAAGCTTCTGGGGATGAGGCAGCAGGTGAAGGAGTGCGTCTTCTACTTGCCTTTTCCAGCAGCGCGGGGCCGAGGGTCTTGTTGATGTGTTCCACAGCTTTCAGGACCCCTGGAGAGGCCACAAAGCAGGGGGTTCAGATCTCCTATGCAATCAGGTCTCTTCCCGTGGCCCCCAGCTCCTGGAGAACTTTCAGTTTCCCTTCCTCTTCCAATGCCCAACCTTTTTGGCACCAGGGACCAATTTCATGGAAGACAGTTTTTGCATGGACCAGGCATGGGGTGGGGGTATGGGATGGTTTCCATATGATCCAAGTGCATTCTATTTATTGTGCACTTTATTTCTAATCTAATGTTGCCAGTGATCTGACAAGAGGTACCAGTCCGTGCCCTGGAGTTTGGGGACCCCTTCTCTACCTTATGCAGACATTTCATGCCACATCCTGAAAGCCCCCCTCGCATATGGCTCCTCCAGCCTTGGTCTTTCCTCACCTTTCCCCAGGTAGCGAGACTTGTCTCCATCTCTTAGTTCCAGAGCTTCATAGATACCTGTGGAAGCGCCACTGGGCACAGCTGCTCGGAATCGGCCTGGGATGGGAGGAATTGGAAGATCACAGAGAGTCCCATTCACCTCCAAAGGGCCAAGGTCTCCTCTTGGAACCCAGAGACAGTGTAGAGAGACCATGGCTCCTCACTGTGGGGTGGGGGGCGGAGTCAAGCTGGAAGAGCAAGGCCTGGGGAGAAGTCTGGAGAAGGGGATTCCAGAGAAAAGAGTGGATGTGGCATGCAGCTGGGGGGCAAAGGCAGATGGGGGTCTTCCCAGGTAAACCAATTCAATAGCCCTGGGTTACCCTTGGCCGTGTGCAGGTCCACCTCCACAGTGGGGTTGCCCCTGGAGTCCAGGATTTCCCGGGCAAAGATTTTCTGCATGGCCATGGCTGCAGGGTGAGAGGTGTGAATAAGTATGGACAGCTGATCCCTTAAGGAACCCCAAATCCCTTGCCCTTTAAGAGTCTTCCCCACCCCAAGGAGGCAGGTGCTGGAGCTAAAAATACCCCACAAAAAGGTCACAGACCAAAGTGGCAGGCGCAGCCCCCTCCCCCACTCAGAACAGCTCCTATTCCACCCTCCCATCCTCAGAATACGGGGCTTCTCTTTTAAAACTCCACCACTTGCTGAACCCCATCTCCCACAAAGCTGCACTATGCCTCCTCCCTCCACCCCCTGGCCAAATACTGTTTTCCATGGCTTCCTAGCCTTAAAGCCTCTCCTGTTACTCTACCTCACTTGTCCTGCTCCTCAGCCTTCTCCAAATCCTCGGGGGCCCCAAATTCCACCACCTGGCTCCAACTCTAACTCCCCTTCTCCGTCATCTCTGTATGCCTCTCTTTACAGTCTCGTTTTCCTATCTTTGGGTACCCCCATCCTGTATGCTCCAACCCCTCCAGGATTCTTAAGCACAAGCTGACATTTCCCCCAGGCCAGCACAGCCCTCATCCTTTACCCCCGCCCCCATCCCCTGGGGCTGGAAGATTCACCAGACCTGGGATGTCTTCGCTGGGCTCTGAGTCTAGGTGGCAGCTGGGACAGTGTCAGCTCACCCCCTCTCAGGCCGGGAATTTATCCTGGAGCCACCCTGTACCCCAGCCAGCCCCGCCTCTCCCCCTCTCCATCCTCCCCCTGAAGCCGGGCTGGCAGCCAAGTGCCCACTACAGCCTAAAGCAGCAGCTTTTGGCCCTAGGCACCTGCCCCCTTCCCAAAAGGTCAATGACCATCCCCTCCTTTCTCTGTTCTCCAATAAAAGTCCTTATTTTTAATTCCGTTCCTGGGGAGAAAGAGGAGAGGGGCTTCAGAATTGGGGGGAGGGGTCTCTCCTCGTGTCAGGATTGTATTCCTTTTTTGCAAAGGTTAAAGAGGAACTAGTGCCCTTTAGGAAAGGCCAAGGGTAACCTGAGCCCTACAGCGGTGGGGAGGGGGCCTGGAAGAGGGGCTGCAGGAGTGACATCCATAGCTCACTTGGCGGGCGGGGGACTGCCTCTGTCCTCAATGGGAGCAGGGGACGGGGTTCCAGCCGAGAGCAGAGCTCTAAATTGAACTGCCCACTCAGAAGGCGAGAGGGTCTCACCTCTCAGGGTCCTCATGGCGGTCTCTCTCCGCTCCACCCCATCCTACCCTCTCCCGGCCGGCGAGGGGAGTGGGGGAGGGGGGGAGACAGACGTATTTAGACAGGCCCTAGGAGTTGGCGCGGCGCCCTGCTGATAGCGCTGGGACAGCACTTATAGCCTGCGTGGAAGCTGTCAGTCAGAAGCCCTTTCTCCACCGATCGCGACTGCTGGCGCTTTAGGGCGTGATCCCAGCCCATCAATGAATGGTGCTGAATCAAAAGTGACCCCCCAAAAAATGAATGGACAGAAGGTGAAGTGCCCCTTTCTGAGCGTCTGACCGCCGGGGCCAGTCGGGTGGGCCTCTAGCACGGCGGGGAAGTGGGTCTCTGCAGTCTGTGACTCTCTCCGTCTCAGCGGGTGCGGCGGAAGTAAAGTCAGCCCTGACTTTGGCTGCAGCTCCGGCCAGGAGCGGAGAGCATGCGGGTTTCAAGCCGGCTGGCCGGCCGGCGGGCGAGGGTCACCGGCTTCTCAGCTCTTCGCCCCGGACTCGGGAGACCTAGCCTGCCGGCGCCGGAGCCGCCGGCGCCCGGTGACTCACCCCCAAGCTCTCTCCCGAGCTCCCCTCCCCGCCCTGCCCCGCGGTGTGTCTCCCAGCCTCCTCGCCAACCCCCCCACCCCCTTATCTCTGGCCGCTCCCTCTCGGGAGATTTCCACCCTGGGGTAGGGGGTGCGGTAGGCCAGAGGTCAGGATGGCGGGCGGGGAGTGCCGCCACGTGCCCGCCTGCGGCCCCGCCCGAACTGGCCAGTGACTCAGCCGCGGCGGCTGTCGAGGAACACCGGTTCGGGGGGCGTCGGGTGCTCCGCGGGTTCCGAGTGGCCGCGCCCGCTGCGGAGGACAGGAGGGAAACGAAGCCCCTTCGCGCCCGGGAGCCGCCCCTCCCCCGAGGGACCGGAAGCGGCCAAGCCCCTCAGCGGCCCCGGCGGCCAGCGCGAGCTAAGTCACCTAAGCCGGACTCCGGGTCCTGCCCCGCCCGCTTCCCGGTGGATAGCCAGCGAACTCATCGCACACAAGTTCTTAACCTAAGTTTTACTGAAAAAGAAAAAAAGAAAAACCCAAAAGGGCAAAGTTGAAGGGACTTTCCTCCTCTTGAAAAAGTTGCAATCTTGAAAAACCGCTTAGTATTCTTCCGCCTTGGAAAATAGGCCCGCCCGTCTGGCCCCACGGTGCTCAATGACCTCTGCAGACACGGGCCAAGGGGCACAGCCGGTGACCCAAACTGCTGACCGGGGTTCGGGAAGGGCTGGGACGTGGAGTGAGGAATGAGGCTGGAGCTGATCCAGTGAGTCACAATCCCCTGGAGTCGAGGTGGGCTCCAGTGAGTACCGCTTGTGCCGCCCGGGCAGATGCTGGGGACAGAAGTGTCCCTGGTGGGTGCCTTCAGTTCTGAAGACGGCCGGGGGTATTTGGTCAAATTCTCTTTTACTACTTTACTTCTTGAATAAATAAAATCAAGAGGGCAGAAGCGGCCAGGCACACGCCACGCCTCGCCTCCGCCCCTTCCGCCCGGCGGGAGACACGTCCCCGGACTGCCTGCCTTCGCCGAGGGTCCAAATCCGTCCCGCTTGGCGCGCCCGGGCGCGCGCCCGCGAAGCCCGCCGTCTGCCCCAACCGCCCCACGCGCTTTCCCTCCCGGCCCGGGCGCAGGCGCGCGGCGCACGCGCCCCGCCGCCGCCCGCCGTTCCTGCCCCCGGCAGAGGTGGGGGAAGGGGGAGTCGTTCTGTTTAACCCTGAGTTACCCGAATCCTCTTTAATTTGCTAAATTTGCAGTTTGCTAATTCTTACTTCTTTCACTTTCCTTCTTCCCTCTGGCTCACTACCTTTCCTTCCACTAAAGTCTGATAGTTTAGGCGGAGTGGAGCGGGCCCTAACCTTAACCCGTCCCCACCCACCCCCATTCTTTTTGCCTCGCTTTCCATCGAACTCTGCAAATTTTGCAATAGGGGGAGGGATTTTTTAAAATGCATTTGCAAAGTTCGGTATCTGGGCAGGCGAGGGGAGGGAGAGAGGGAGTGGGGAGCAAGCCCCGCCCCCACCGCCCTTTGCAAATAAAAATCTAGGGGGGTGGGGAGGAGCAGGAAGTGGCGGTGCGAGGGCTGCTGCACAGCTAGCAGAGCCGCGGTCCGGACGGCAGCGCGTGCCCCAAGCTCTCCGTCTCCCCCCGCCCGCCAGCCCGCGGCCCCAGCAGCAGCCCCGAGAGCAGCCCCAATAGCAGCGCCATGGCCGGGTGGAACGCCTACATCGACAACCTCATGGCGGACGGGACCTGTCAGGACGCAGCCATCGTGGGCTATAAGGACTCGCCCTCCGTCTGGGCCGCCGTCCCCGGCAAGACCTTCGTCAACATCACGGTACTGAGAGGCCTGCACAGTCCTGGGAACTGGCCCGGCTTGGACTCTTGAGGGAGGGACTCGGGTGGGGGCGGGCGCGGTCTGCGGAGGGCGGCGAAAGGCCGTGACCTGGTCCTTGCCCTGGAAGTGGCGCGAATGGCGGCTGCACGTGAGCGGGCCCCTCCATGGCCCCCTGAGTCCTCCGCCCCGGGCGGCGGCGCCCAGCCCGCCCGCCGCCCCGCTTTCCGCGACGGGGCGTTACATCCGGGGCACGGGGCGGGGAGGGTGCGCCTCCCGGTGCGGCGGCCCACTTCCGCCTCCTCCAGGGCGGGTCGGGCACGCGCCGTAGTTTCTACCCGGGATTTTGATTGAGCAGGGACTTGGGGACCCCGGGACCCCTAGCTCCACTTCCGGCCGCCAGCTCGCGCCCCTTCCACTATTGTTCCTCTGAAACGGGAGGGAGCCCCAGTCGCATGGCCTGGGTCCTTAGCCCGATCTCCGTGGGTTCCCTGCCCCTCCCAACTGCATTAGAGAGGGCTAGGGCGCCCCACGACGACCCCCTCCCCGCCAGTCGGCCGGTCGGTCTCAGCATTCTTGAGAGACCAGTCCCGGGAGTCCCCGCGCCTTCCCTTCCCGCCATCCGGCAGGGCCTGGAGCAGGGGAACTTTGTGAGAAGTTCTAGGACAGTATAAGTGAAGGAAGAAGGGATGACTACTGCTGTCCCGATTACCACCTCCCCTGTCCACACTGCCCGGAAGTGGGGAGGGGGAGCGGAAGTTCGAAAGGGGGGGAAGGGGATTTCCGGGCGGGAGGGGACCGGATGTGGGGATTTGGGGTGTAAGGGGGAGGGGAAGATACGTTCCCCGGGGTATCTAGACCCGAGAGCTGGCTTGTCGGATCTAGCCCCAGGCCCCCTCCAAAAGTTCAACTTTCCCCGAATGCCCCCAGGCATCTGCTTGCTCATCTTAGAGCATAGATACCTGAACCTAAACTCTAGGTTACTTAGAGACCCAGGCGTCCGGGCCCCTAACAACTCCTGCAGAACCTTTGACCAAATAAGGGCAAAGTTGCTTCTCCTGCTTTGCCCGCCCCCTCCCTTCCCCTCTTCGCTTCTGCTTTTCCTGAAGGAGAGTTCTGAGCATCCAAGGCTCTCCACTCCATTCTCTTAACTGGTTTTTGGCCCCATTTATTTACTGGGTTTACTTTCCCTATTAAACGACATCTAAATCGACATCTGAGTCAGAGGACCATGTTGTCCCTTCCTATTACCGTTCTCTAGGTTTCAAGGTCATATTTTTGTGCACTTCCAACAATCCTGAGTTTCTCAAATTTCACCAATGTGTACAAAGCACATGACATACACGTTTCACCTCAGGGGGCTTAGCTTCCTTGAGAAATGGAAGACAGGTGGGAACTTTGGTGTATTGACTAACTTGCTGGGTGCTTGGTTCCCTTTTCAGCCTGCTGAGGTCGGTATCCTGGTTGGCAAAGACCGGTCAAGTTTTTTCGTGAATGGGCTAACGCTTGGGGGCCAGAAATGTTCTGTGATCCGGGACTCACTGCTGCAGGATGGAGAATTTACCATGGATCTTCGTACCAAGAGCACTGGTGGAGCCCCAACTTTCAATATCACTGTCACCATGACTGCCAAGAGTGAGTTCTTACCCATTCTCTAGCTCCAAAATCCCTAACGTACCTCCTTTTGTTAATCTTTCGGGTTCTTCTGTGTGGTCACTTAGTATGAAAGGATCAAACCAGGTTTCTACTCCCAGCTTGCTGGATGCTGGGGCATTGAATTGTTCCTCTAGTTCTGTCTCAGTTCCTCACCATACGGTGTAAAGAAGTTGAACTGTATTACCTCTTAAGTTCCTTCTTACCTTGAGCATTTTCAGAGGAGAAACTCCCTGTTTTCTTGGAGGAGGTAAAAGGTTCATCCAAAGTCAGCATTTTGTTCTTGTCTTTTGAGCTCTTTTGTGAAAACTTGGGAGGTGGCCGGCTCATCCACAGCCATTTCTAGCCTGAACACGAGTCAACAGTCCGGGAGCCTTTGACCCCTAAATTTTACTGTGCTCCTTTCCAGCCTTTAAGCTTGATTTTCCCCTTTTGAAAAGACCTATTGTTTCAGGGTGACTGACAGCCTGCCTGTGTGTGGGGGGTTGGGAGAGATGAGGTTGGGTTACAGCCCCCAGGGTTGGACAGCTGCTGAACAGCTGGCAGGGGGTGGGGTGGTGACACCTGGGTCCTAGCCTCCTTTCTCTTTCCTCCAGCGCTAGTCCTGCTGATGGGCAAAGAAGGTGTCCACGGCGGTATGATCAACAAGAAATGTTATGAAATGGCTTCTCACCTGCGGCGTTCCCAGTACTGACCTCGTCTGGCCCTCCCCTCACCACTCCCCACTGCTTTTGCACCCCTCTCCTTCCCACACACATACATACACCATTTTTATTTTTTGGGCCATTACCCCACACCCCTTATTGCTGCCAAAACCACATGGGCTGGGGACCTGGGCTGGATGGACAGACACCCCCTGCCCCCAACCCATACCCCTCCTGTGTGTGGTTGGAAAACTTTTTTGTTTTTTGGGTTTTTTTTCTGAATAAAAAAGATTCTACTAACAAGGTGCTGTGTGGTTTTAGCCTGGGTGTCAGGATGGAGGACAGCTCTTGTGACCTGTCTCCTTTATCCTGGCTTGGGGTTAGAAGTGGCAGGAGAGTTTAGGGACTACAAAGTCTAAGATTTTGAGCTTCTTACTTTCATGTCCAGGATTAAACACCTGGCCAAATTGGCCAGGCCTTCTCCAATAACATATCCAGCCCTAGGTCCCCAGTGTGCTAGCTAGCTGAATTGGTGGATAATGGAACAGAGCCATCCAGACCAGAGAATGGGTCCAGGCCTGCGGGCAAGGCAGAGCCAGTTGAGTCATCCTCATGTGTGGGTGGGGCTCTCCCTCTCTGAGTCACAACAGATGCCTACTGGGGCTGTCCCCAAGACGGCAGGTTAGCCTCCCCTCTCCGCACGCCCCTGTATGGTAGAAAGGGGCAGTTCCCCAAAAGATAATACATTTCCCTGTGTGAGAATGATCTCCCCCTTCCTTAGTCCACAAAAACAATTTTATTAACCCAGTAAGTGAAGACCCTGTCCCTTTGTGCCCCCAACCCCTTCAAAAGGATGGAGCTGGGTAAGGGGAGAAACCTGGGGTAGAAGTGTTTCCTATCCCTCAAAACTAGAAGACTGGAGAGAGGAAGAGGGGCTGTGCAAATAGGTCATCAGAGGTGGTGGGGAGGGGAGTATTAAACCAGGATAGCAGCTGAAGAGGTAGAGGGTGAGGGGTCTGTTGAAGACCCAGGAAAGACAAGGGGTGCTGGAGCTAGAGAGCCAAACGAGGAGGGAGGTGTGGGGCTGGAGCCCAGAAGAGGGGTCCGTTCTGAGACAGGCTGGTCCCTTGGCTCCCCTTCCTCATCACCCTCTTGGCCCTGGGTTTCTTCCTCCTGCTCATCATCCCCAGGACCCCGATGCACAGGCTGCTTGCAGATGGGGCAGGTCTTCCGGGTTTGAGTGAGCCAGGGGTCCACACAGCGGCTGTGATAAGCTGCCAAGAGGAATGAAGTAAAGCACCTGATGCCTGCTGGGGGCCTGGGGACATGGGCACAGGAAGTGAGGGCCTCACCGTGAGCACAGGGGAGTACCCTCAGCTTGTCCCCATCCTCATATTCGTCCAGGCAGATGGCACACACATCATACTGGTCTCCTAGCGGAAGAAGAAAGTCTTTTTACAGAGCCATTCTGAACCAGGGCCCACAAGAAGTCATTCTGGGAGGCCTGTGCTAAACCTGCAAGATATTTTTCTGTCTCTAAAGAGCCAGAGGAAGAGCTAAGATGAGCAGGGTGGAACATGAGGAATCTGGGGTTAGAAGGCACAAGCAAAGAGAAGCAGAGGTAAGAAGGGAAGTGAGTTTTCTGGGGGTTAGTGTGAGTGGAGAGATAGTGAGTGGGAGGAGAGGAAGTGGGGTGGGGCTTCTGCCATAGCCTTATAAGGGCATTGAAGGCTCCAGGCCTGAAGACCCAGCCCCTTCTTACCTGTGCCTTCCTTCTCTGGCAGCATCTTCCCCACTCCTTCCATTTTTCTGCTTTATCCACCTTCTCATTTACGAGAAAGGTCCTCCATCTTTCCCCCTCCCCCCAACTATTCCATTTAATCATCTTTGCTTTCCATCTCCTGCTCTAAACCTGTTCTGTCCTTTTATGTACGGGTTTAAAAAGGAAAGATGGCATCTCAAACTGACATCTCCCTGCCATCTCTGCCCCTTATCTCCTGGGCTTCAACTCCTTCAGAACCAGATAAGTGGTGGGAAAAGCCTGCTCTTAACCCTCCTCACCCTTCTGATAGTCATGTGTAGGGATCTGTTTCAGCTGCTCTTTGGTCAGTCGATTCCGCTGGAGCCGTTTCCTATGCTGGATGCAACGAACTATCTGGTGAAAGGGAGTGGATGCATCAGTCTTAGAAGAAATCTGGACAATCCAGTACAAACCATCCCTGTCTTGCAACCCCAGAGCCAATCTGGCTTTAAAATCTGGCCTTGACTCTTCCCATCTTGGTCCCTGAGCTACTCACCATCACTGCTCCCATGGCCAAAACCAGCAGTCCTACAATCCCTGTGAAAGGGATGAGGTAATAGCCCAAGGGGAAGCTATTGTCTGGGACCAGAAGCACCCGAGCCCTGGGAAAAGGAAGACCAATATCAGAGGGGTGGAAAAGGCAAAAGGGCAAAGAAAGAGAGACAAAGTAACTGGCTCTGGACCGGGGGGGGGGGGCGAATGGGGGAGAAAGTACCAAGAGGAAGAGTATGATGGGCCTGAGGCTGAATAGTTGGGGCACAGGCTTGGGCTCCAGGATGGCATGGAAGTGCTGAAGGAAGAGTAGGAAGGAGGGACAGGTCCTACCCCTTCTCGTAGACAAAGAGGGCACGCAGGTACTCGGAGCTCCTCTCCCCAATAAACACAGACGGGATCCAGATCTGCTGCTGGATTTCCTCTGCAGGGATGAGGGCATTCCACTGGGGACCCAAGCTGCCACACGAATCCTTTGACTCTCTTGTCCCATCCCACCCAAAGCACTGATTTCCCTAAGGCTCCACCCCTCCTGCCATCCTCTCAGTCTAAGCTCTACTGAAAATGCAGATTCCAGCCTTACCACTATTCCACACCATGTTCAGAAGTTCATTGGAATTCACATTGTGTACCACAGCTGCACCATACCCAGCCTTCTGAGCATTTAGGACCTAGGGAGAAAAGGCAGATAAGAAACCGTCATGGGCGTTGCCACCTTTCATTCCTGGTGCTCACCCTCCCAGCTCCCACACCACATTCAGCAACCTTGAGGTCAAAGTTGCAGTCGAATCTTCGAAGCAGTGCAATAAAGACTGACCCGTTGACCGGGGCTGGGGGTGGTGGGGCAATGGGGCTGCAGGCATTGTCTGGGTGAGCCTCCACAAGGAAGCCCTGGGGAAGAGAAGCAAACAACAGTCGGATTTCATCTCCCTCGGTTCTGCTCCCCACAGGTTCCACCATGCACACTGGCTCCCACATCCCGCACATCCTCGTTCCTGGGGTTGGTCTGAGCAACCACACCAGTTGGAAATCTACCTCTTAACCTTCTGAAGATGCAATTCTGGGCAAACAACAGCCCTTTACTAGATTCTGCATCATTTCTCTCTTTCCCACATGAGCTAATCTGTACCCCCACTCCTGGCTAATTCTTCGGCCTTCCAGTTCCCCACTCAGTTCTCCATTCATCCACATCACTTTCTCAAGTTATTTCACATTCCCTGCTCTAGTACATACTTGTTTAAAAAAAAAAAAAGGAGGTATTTGCGCTGAGCCCCCTGTTACCAAATCAATACTTCCCCCAAGAATGGAATCTTAAACCAGTCTATCTGGAGTTACATGGTCAGCATTAGTGAAGTAATCTGCCTGACAGACCCTTTCTGTCCCCTAAAGCAAGGTGATTTTGCCACAAACAAATCTTTGCTGGTATAACTTCCTTGTCCTCCCCCTTTCTGCCCGTAAATCTTTCATTTTGTATAGTTCTTCAGAGACCTATCTGCTGGGTGGAATGCTGCCCGATTCATGGGTCATTAAATAAAAGCCAGTAAGAACTTTAAAATTCAGTCCTGTTGAATTTTATTTCTTAACACCTCCCTTTAATTTTCCAATTACCCATCTTACAAACAACAATACTGGTATTTATGGCCCAGCTGAGTTCTTGCTATATAGTCTGTGAAAAAGTACTACAAAACTGCTTATCTAATTTAATCCTCCCAATAATCCTGTGATAAGTTCTATTACTTTCCCATTTTACAGTAAAACAAACTAAGGCTCAGAGAGATACTTAACTTGTGAAGATCATAAGGGCAGTAATTGGCTCTAGAGACCCTACTGATAAGCGCCACTAGCCCTACCTGTTATCTTAGTCCACTTTCAGTTTCCCTTCCAAGGCCCAGAGTTCTAGGAGTAGACTTTGTCTTTTATCTCCAGATTCTGGATGCCACCACACTAGACGTGCTCTTGCACTTAGTACTAACTTGACACTTTCCCCACTAACAGCTTCATCCAAGAAAGCCTCCTGAACCTCTACCCAGGAGAGATAATTTAAGGAAACAGGAAAAAGGGAAGAAAATCACCTGAAGTCCCTCCTGGCTCAAAGCAGCCCCAAAGAGAGCTGGGAGGTCTGCAAAGTCCATGCTGGCATTGTGGTCCGAGATCTGCGGACAAGAGTCCGTATTGGCCCTTTAGTCTGCAACCTCTCCCTTCAGCGCCCTTCCCCCCATTGGCCCCTCCGACTCACCGCTCGAATGAGCCCCCGGCTGGGGGCCGCTCCCCACAGCACAGTGACCACAACCACAGGAAGCGGGAAGGCCGCAGGGTGCATGGCAGCGGGAGAAGAGGCGGAGGGGGCCGCGTGCGGATAACAGGAACAGAAACGGAGTTCTGCGCCCTCTCTGGCCCTCCTTCAGGATCCCAGGGGTCCAACCACCCCCAGGTCCCACTTCCCAGCTACATGGGGGCTCGGGAAAGGACCTCCGACTCGGGGAGTGAGGTACCCAACTAGTCTATTGGAGCTGGGAGGGAGAGACTAAAAATAATCCTTTCCTGATATAGGAATAAAACCGGGAAAGGGGACGGAGACCAGCACAGGTGACAGAAAAACTTCTGGAAGGGAGGGGGAGCTCAAAGGGGTGGGACTTCCGGCCAGGTGGGCCGTCTTCCCCTCCCGTGGAAAAGAGTTTCCGGCAAAGAAAGTCAGGCTGCTTCCAGCATTGGACGCTCACGACTAAGGACTTCCGGTTCTAAAAGACCAATTAAAAGAAAGGTCAGAGGTGGAGGCAGTGCCTGTGGCGATGAAAGGAGCACCGATGCATCAGATGACTACTTAGTCGTTTTCCCGCTAGTGCCTAGGACCCTGCAGCACCCCAGTTTACAAACCTGTCCTCCTCCTGGCCGCCGCGGTACCTTCAAGTCTCGCGAGAGGCCTCATCACATTTCCCTCCCACCAGCTGACAGCTTCCTCTATGTATCGCGAGAGACCGCCTAATTCTGACTAGCCTAGCTCAGTCCATCTCGCGAGATCTTTAGATACCCTCCTCTCCGTTTTCCCGCGATTCCAATTCGATAAAAATTGCGCCTTAGCTTCGGCTTCCAAAATCAGCCACACCCCTTCCCGCACCCATTCTTGAAGCTCCTCCTTCAGCTCCGCCTTACTCCCGGCCGCCTTTGCGCTCGCGCCTGCGCCTGCGCCAACTTCCAGCTAGCGCTGGACCTGAGAGCCGGAGGGGCGTGCGCGCGCGCCCTCGCCCCTGTTGCGCGCGCGGTGTCACCTTGGGCGCGAGCGGGGCCGCGCGCGCACGGTACCGCGATCCGAGGGCCATTGAGTGGCGATGGCGGCGACGGCGAGTCCCGGGGCTTCTGGGATGGACGGGAAGCCCCGTACCTCCCCTAAGTCCGTCAAGTTCCTGTTTGGGGGCCTGGCCGGGTAAGCTCAGGCCCCAGGGATGGGACAAGAGGAGGAAGGGACGGGTGCAAGGAACCGGGCCCGGTTCTTCTTTGGGTGTGTTGCAGTGAACCGAGCTGACACGGGGTCAGTGCCGTCCCCATCGTATTGCAAGATAACCTGATGGGCTGCCAGGATCTTTTCACCCATCGCAGGGCCTCTCTGGGCTGCATGCACGAGCCCCACGAGACCACCTGAGTTTCCCAACCTACTGCTTGACTGCGGGACTGTATGGGGTTTCAGGTCATTGCGTGGCTCCTGCTGGGCTATATGGGGTCCCAGATCATGAATGCCCACCTCTCCTTGGATTGGACTGCACGCAGTCCCGGGGTCACTGCTTGACACCCTTGTTGCTGCGTGAAACGCTTTCATTGCATGGTCCCGTCTGGACTGCTGGACTTTTAAGACCCATTGCTCTTGATACAGGTAGAGACTCTTGTACACGTGCCCACCAGCTCCTGAACACTTAGTCAGTGTCATGGCAGGCCCTGCCCTTTGTGACCTCTTGTTGCTGAGCTCCACCCGACTTTGGTAGATCTGAGACACCTAGCTGTTGATGCTACCCCTGTCTTCCCCCAGGATGGGAGCTACAGTTTTTGTGCAGCCCTTGGACCTCGTGAAGAACCGGATGCAGCTGAGTGGGGAAGGAGCCAAGACACGAGAGTACAAAACCAGCTTCCATGCCTTCACCAGCATCCTGAGGGCAGAAGGGCTGAGGGGCATTTACACCGGGTACTGGGGCCAAAGGATGGGGGTAGGTTGTGGGTTGACAGCTCTAGACCTGGGCTTGACTCAGACCCCTTCACTCCCTTCCCCAGGCTATCAGCTGGCCTGTTGCGCCAGGCCACCTACACTACTACTCGCCTTGGTATCTATACCGTGCTGTTTGAGCGCCTGACTGGGACTGATGGTACACCCCCTGGCTTTCTGCTGAAGGCCGTGATTGGCATGACTGCAGGTGCAACTGGTGCCTTTGTGGGGACACCAGCTGAGGTGGCTCTTATCCGCATGACCGCTGATGGCCGGTGAGTTATAGGTCTGAGCCTGCCCCCAGCACCATTCCCTGGAATCTAGTATGAAAGAAGTGATTTCTTATCCTAGATCTAGGGCACAGCATTCACCTATTCACAGCATTCTGGCCTCCCTTTCTTTGCGCCTGTGGGGGCAGAGTGGTCTAGCCTGAACTTGGCCTCTCCTTGCCTTCCCACCAGGCTTCCAGTTGACCAGCGTCGTGGCTACAAAAACGTGTTTAATGCCCTGTTTCGAATTGTCCAGGAAGAGGGGGTCCTCACACTATGGAGGGTGAGTAGAGGGGCTGGAGACTTAGGGGACCTGGGGTCCAGTCTTGGGCATTTCTGACTCCCCCTCCACCCCTCACCCCAGGGCTGCATCCCTACCATGGCTCGGGCTGTCGTCGTCAATGCCGCCCAGCTTGCCTCCTACTCCCAGTCCAAGCAGTTTTTACTGGACTCAGGTGAGACCCAGAGCTGAGCCCTCAGCTCCCAGCTAGCCTGGACCAGCTTCGAGCTGACTGCCACCCCCTGCTCCACCTCCCCCAGGCTACTTCTCTGACAACATCCTGTGCCACTTCTGTGCTAGCATGATCAGTGGCCTGGTCACCACTGCGGCCTCCATGCCCGTGGACATTGTCAAGACCCGGTGAGTATCTGGACAATCTGGACAGACCTGGGCCTGGAGAGGGATGAGAAAGGTCCTCTTATGTCCTCATGTCCCTGCCTCCTGTCCTTCAGGATCCAGAACATGCGGATGATTGATGGGAAGCCAGAATACAAGAATGGGCTGGTGAGGAACCAGAGCCTGGGGCTTGGGCTGCAGGATCGGATGCTGGGAGGCCGGGGGAGAAGGCGGGTAGCTGGGTAAGAGGAAGGGGACCCCAGAGGCTAGGTCCTAGCCTCAGTGCCCTGCCTGCCTTCCTGTCTAGGATGTGCTGGTGAAGGTCGTCCGCTACGAGGGCTTCTTCAGCCTGTGGAAGGGCTTTACACCATACTATGCCCGCCTGGGCCCCCACACTGTCCTCACTTTCATCTTCTTGGAGCAGATGAACAAGGCCTACAAGCGTCTCTTCCTCAGTGGCTGAGGCGGGTGAGGGGCCTGGAGTCACTGCATCCGGGCCTCCGTTTCACCCCCTGCTCCTACAGTGCCCCCCAACCCTGGGGGCCTGGACTCTGCTACCCTGGGCCCCCTATATTTATTTTCCCAACACAGTGTGGTTCCCTGCTCTACGGTTAAAGACTTTGGTCTGTCCTGCCCAGCTCCAGCTTGCCCTCCCTGCCCTGATCAGCATCATCTCTGTCCCTGGCTATACCTTGGGGGGACCTTGGAAGCTCACTGGGGATTTCTGGGGCCTCCTTGGATATTAGTTTCAGGGCGCATAGGACAGCAGAAGCCCCTCCCTTCTCATTGGGGAAACCAAGGCAGGGCTGAAGGGACAGGAAAGAGCAGAAGCCGTCAAGATGATCAAAGGTCTGCAGTAGGAGGACGTGGCCCTCCCTCCACCTCCCTGAGGACATAATCAATAAATTGGATTGCTGACACCACCCCCAAATCTGGAGAGTTGTGGGCACAGGACGGGGAGGAGACCGGACAAATGAGCAGATGCTCCTGGAGAATAGAAACTGGAGTTTGTAAGAAAAATTATTAAAGAAAGAGCACTCACAGTTTTTATACAAGTGTTATATATAAATCAGTTATATTGCAGCAGCTGACATATGAGAAAAACCCAAACTCCAGTCTTCCCAGCCGCTCCCCCAAGAACTCGGCAGACACCCAGTTTGTCTCATGTAATCCCCAGGAAAAGCCTTGGGGGTCTGGTGACTGCTTCTGCAGCCTGAAGAGGGAGGGATTACAGCCTGAGAGAAGAAGGCTGACCTTTGAGGTGGGGGCAGGTTATGGAGTGGACACACAGTCAGGCCCCCAGAGCCTGGAGGCTTAGGAAGGGGAAGATGTTTGCCAGAGACTTGATCTGGGCCACAGGCTGGGGAGGGTGATTGCCTTCTTTGTTTCTTTAGATGTGAGATACCAGGCCCTGCTCTCAAGAAGTTTAGAAACCTCTTAGGACATAAAAGGACATAGGAAGGTCAGTTGGAAGAAGAGCCTGGTGCTTGAGGCCTGAAGGCTTCTCCGGAGCCAGGCCAGGGGACAGGCAGGCAGCAGCTGGGAGCTGTCCCCTTGGCAAAACCCATCAGTAGAAGCAGAAGTTGAGCTTGACAGCCTGGCGGTGCAGCCTGGTCCTCCTACTTCTGCCTCTTGTCCTACCCGCTCTGCACACATGCTGGCCTGGGCCACAGGAGCTGCTTAGGGACACTTGAAGCCTGGATCTTGTCCTTAAAGAGTTCCAAGTCCAGAGGGGAGAGTGACACAGAAACAGAGTCACCAGCAGACCATTGCAGGGTGACATGAAGCACCCAGGCCGGTCTGGGCCGGGAGAGACTGCACAGTAACCAACTGGTCAATGAAGCAGGGCGGGGAAGCATTCCTGGCCCTCTGAGAGCAAAGGCTTAGAGAAACTCTGAGGAGCCGGTAATCTCTGCAGAGTCTAATAGCTGGAGCACAGGCAGTGAAGTGTTTGCTGGGAGAGGGGAAGCCGGACCATTAGGTGGATTGGTGCACAGAAGTCGTCGGTGGCCAAGCTCAAGAGCTGTCTTCTATTATGGGAAGAGTTCAAAGCAAGAAAAGAAATGTCAGGGTTTCACATTAGGAAGATTCTCCCTGCACCACCCAAAGGAGGAGGGGGTCTCCCTGGAGCCAGAAATGCTTAGTCCTCACTCGCATTCTCTGGACCCCAAGTCTGGGCTTGGGCTAGAGGCAGGAGAGAAAGTCTGCCCAGCATGCTAAGGGGAATGGCGGAGCCCGCGGCTCCTGGAGAAGGGAAGTGGGCTCCATTTGCCTGCCTCCTGGCTTGATAGCAGGAAACCTGAGATTAACTCAGTAAAACCCACCAAGATGGTGCACACTGTCAGGCCCTCCCCTGCCCTGCCCTGCCACCCTGGGCAGAGCAGGAGAGCTGTGTTTCTGGTGCCCCCCGGTGCCAGGAAGCACCCACCTGGCCTAGTACTGCAGGCTGCAGGCAGATACCCTCAGTAGCATCCCTGAGCTCCCAGGAAACTTCTGATTCTTGACTTGGAACTTGCTCGCGGTGGCCTGGTTGTTGGTGACCCCTGGAGGAGAGAAGGAAGGCACCCCAGGCAGGGGAGGCGCAGGTCAGGACTAGAGCTTCTGAGCAGTGCAACTAGGGTGGGGCAGCTGGGGCCTTGGGAATGCTGGTGAAGGCGCCCCAGCCTTGTTTCCCTCTCCCTGCACCACCCAAAGAAACAAAATTCCATTTTAAAATTATGTTTATTGTACAAATAACATTAAAATGGTAAACAGAGGAAAAGAACAGAAAACCACCCCTATTTATACCATCCAGAGACACTCAGGGCCCACACGTTGGCACATCTTTTTCCAAGTTTTCCTCGACAGGTACACTTGGGAGCCACTTTTACAAAGTTATTTGCTCTTTCATAAAACTTCCCCAAAGTGCTAGTAATAACCTAGTGGTCTGGGAACCCCACCATCTATCCAGCATACGGAGCTCTGTTCCATGACCTCCCCTCCAACGCCTCCATGATTTGTTGGATCTGGGACTGTGTGCGGGGGAGACTCCTGATAAAGGCACAGTAATGAAGACCTCCTTGACCCTGTGCCCCATACCCACCCGCCCCCTATTAGACCCCAACAGGAGAGTCAGACTCTGTCTCAGGGTCCCCAAACCACCCACCCTCAGAGGCTGTGGCCAGAGTACCTAACACCCACTGTCCCCAGCAGGTCCCCACCACGACCCAGGCTCAGGGCCGAAGGCCGCCGACCCGCCTGCAGAGGCCCCATGCGGCCATCAGGCCGCACCCACAGGAAAAGACTAGAGCGGAAAGTGGGAAGTAAGCCTTGGAAGAAAAGTAGCCAGGCCCGGTGTACCGTCACCTGCCTTCCCCTTTGCAGCTCCAGGTATGCCGTGTGGGTGGCCGTGGCCAGGGCCCATGTCTTCACCTGCTGGACCCAGCAGAGCAGCAGGATGAGGATCACAGAGGCAACCAGGAGCCAGAAGAGACCCAAGATATAGAAGCCCAGGAACAGACAGCAAGAGTCAGAGCTGAGAAGAGGGTTGTTACTGGAACTAGCCAATCCCTGGGCCTTCCAGAGGTTGTCAGATTCAGAGATGATGGTTATGGTGGATTCTAAGATAGTGGGGAGTGAAATGGATTCTGTGGAGGTTAAGAATATGGTTGGTTGTAAAGTCTCACTTATGGGTTCTGGGGTGGTTGGGGTAGTGGGCTGTGGGGTGGTCGGGGTTGTGGGCTCTGGGGTGGTCGGGGTTGTGGGCTCTGGGGTGGTTGGGGTTGTGGGGGGTTCAGTAGTGGGTTTTAGAGTTTTGGAGGAGGTGATGGAGTCTATAGTAATTGGTATCGTGGTCAGTTTCTTAACTGGAGGCAAGGAGGACACCTGACTGCCTGGCGAAGTAGTCAGAGCTAAATAGAGCAGGTCCCATTGTGTGGTGTGGCTAGAGAGGCTGCTTACAGTGTTCACGACAGGTACCTCCTGTTCCTCATCGTATGCATCGTAGTCCAGGTTGTCCCCGTCACCAGGGATGTTGCAGCCATCCCCCGAGAATTTGTAGACGTACATGCCATTCATATCGACACATTGAACGCTCTTCACATCGGGGGTCATGGCCTTAATGTCCACATCCTCCTCCCATACGTACACGTTGCTGGGGTTGTCCTGCAGCCAGCGGCTGAAATAGAGGATCCCGCAGTCGCAGGACCAGGAGTTGTTATGGAAAAAAGCGTAAGGCAGGAGGAGCATCCCAAAGAAGCCCGTTGGTATCGTGCGCAGCCTGTTCTTTTGGAGGTAAAGGGTGTCAAGTTCCTCCAACCCTTTCAGAAGCTCAGTGGGCAGCTCTTGCAATTCGTTTTCAGCCAGGTTGAGCTTCCTCAGGTGGGGTGTGGGCACCAGGAGCTCAGGGGGCAGAGTCCTCAGCTGGTTTCCGCGCAGATAGAGCTCGTGGAGGTGGCTCAGGCCATGCAGAGCGTTAGGAGGCAACGAGGTCAGCTTGTTGAAGGACACGTCCAGGATGGAGAGAGCTGGCAGTGCCCGTCCCAGCTCGGGCAGGCTTCTCAGCTTATTGTGGGCTAGATTCAGGACCTCCAGCCGCGGCAGTTTCGCGTCTGCCTGCAGGCTGGTCAGCTGGCTCTTACCCAGGAACAGCTCAGTGAGGTGGGGCAGATTCACCACGGATGCCATGGAGAAAGTGCCCAGAGGGTTCTCACCCAGGTGGAGGATGGCGGTGTTGGCCTGCAGGTTTGGAGGCGGTGCCTTCAGTCCCTTATTTTCACAGTTCACTTCTACCTGGCTGTCCTTGTTGCCGACTTCACAGATGGGGACGGGGTGTGAAGGGTTTGGCAGCAGGAGCAGCAAGAGGAGGAGGGCCATGGTGACCTGTGGGCAAGGGGGGCTTGAGTGGGCACCCCTCGGGCCCCCAGCAGTATGCCTCCAGGCCCTGGCCCCCACTACGTCCTCTAGGATTGTTCCAGAAACTCACCTCCCACACCACTCTCCCTTCATTCCCCTCTCCTCCTCTTGCCCCGCAAAGCCTAAACTACTAGCTCCAGCCCTTGGCTGTTATCCCTCCCTCAGGCCCCAGCCTCCCTGAGCCCTGGCCCCAGCTCACAGACCAGCAGAAGAACCTCCGGAGACACAGAGCTTCTTCCAGGGTGCGACTTGGTCCTTCTGTCTTCCAGCTCCAGGGAGGGCCTGGTTAAGGGCAGGAAGAGGGTAGGGATGGGGAGGAAATGGCAGCCTGATATGGGCTCCCGGAACCCGGGAACAGCCTCCATCCTGGACACAAGCTCTTATCACATCCTTCCACAGCTTGCCCTGAGCCCTCCTTTTGGCTCTGTTCTCTCCTGCTCTCCTCCTACCTTGGGGAGATAGGGGGTGGACTACAACCACCACTTGCTTCCAGGCTTAAAAAACCTCTCCAGCTGCCCCCCTCATTTCCCCTTCACAGCTGCATTCTTAGAATTGCCTACTTTTAACCCTGGCCTCACTCTCACTCCTCACTCTCCTCTAGGCTGCTTCCCACCTGGCCCCTACTCCATGGACTCAGTTCTTGCCATGTACCCCTGACCCTCTCCACCCACCCGACACACTTTCCTCCACACCGTCTTGTTTTCCACAGCCCGCACACTTGAGGCCACTCCCACCTTGGGACTCATGACAGTAATTTTTTTTCTTTTTTTAATTTATTTTTGATTGAATTGGAGTTGATTGGCAAGGTTGTGTTGTTCTGCTGTTACTGCCAGTGACTCAGTTATACACATACATACATTCTTATTTATATTCTTTTCTATTATGGTTTATCCCAGGATAGTGAATATAGTTCCCTGTGCTATACAGTAGGACCTTGTTGTTTATCCAAGAGTAATTTTTTCTTGGTTTTCTTCCTGCTTCTCTAGCTGACCTTTTTCAAATCTTCTTTGTGGATTCCTCTTCTTCTATCCTTCATGAGAGATTAACCTGCCCCCAGAGTTCAGTCACTGGTCTTCTTCTCGGATGCCACACAAACCCCTGAGCTTCTCCTCATCCACTCCCTTGCCTTCAACCACCACTTGTCCCCCTAGTGACTCTCAAGTCTTCATCTCTAGCCCAGACCCCTTTCCTGAGACCCAAACACATATGTCCCACTGCCTTTTTAATTTCTTGGCTGTCCCACAGGCCCCGAAGCAATATGTTCAAAAACTAAGTTCATCACCTCTCTCTAAATAGCCTGTCTTCCTGTGTTATCCAACCTGGTGAATGGTTTTGTCATCCGCTCGTTTATCTAGTACAAGCAAAATCCCTGAGAGTCATCCTTAGCTCCACCCCCTATTTAACCTGCCACCAAGTCCCACTGGTTTTCCCTCCCAATGCCCCTCAGCCCCCTTTTTTCCACCCTCACTGCCACCATCTTCATGCAGGGTGCCATGTTCTGTCCACTGTGTCTCTGTGACAGCCTCTCCACTGCTCTCCCCATTTACTGACCCCCCTTCTTCTCCCCACCTGAGTGGTCCTTCAGAAATGCTCGTATCCTTCCACTGCTTGAAATTCACCAATGGCTCCTTGCAACCCTCAGGAGGGAGTCTGAGATCCCTAACAGGCCTACAGAGTCTTGTAAGATCTGACCCTTGTCCACCTGTCCAGCCCCTATCTCTTCCTTCCTTCCTTCCTTCCTTCCTTTCTTTCACTGAGCTGGATCTTAGATATGGCATGAGAACTCTTGGTTGCGGCATGCAGGATCTAGTTCCCTGACCAGGGATCGAAACCTGGGCTCCCGGCATTGGGAACTCTGAGTCCTAGCCTCTGAACCCCCAGGGAAGTCCCTAATCCCATCTCTTAATGCTCCACCCTTGACTCTAGGTTACTCTCTTTCTTGTGCCTTCTCACCCTTCATCCCTTTCTGCCTAACTTACTTATCTGGAGAGTTCCAACCCAGAATTTCTTCTTCTGAAAAGCCTTTTAGGATTTCCCAAGACCCAGTTGGATGCCTGTTTCAGATAGATGTCATATCTGTTGGTCCACGGCCCCTTCCATGATGAAAGTGTCCCATTAACTGTCCCCTAGAAGGGGTACCCTGCAATTGCACAGGCCTGCTCCTATCTGCTGGCTGGTGACGACAAGGAACGGATATTTGAGCCAGGTGCAGTTAATCCATAGACCTGTTATATAATTTGTTGGCTGCAAAGAGTACTCAAAGACATGGAGAAAATGAGGCACTAAGTAAGTAGCAAGAAGCGAGGTGAAGTTGCATAGAGCCCACGACATGGAGTAAGGCCTCTGAGGCTGTTGGGGTTTTTTGCCATTTTGGCATCAGTTAGGGTTTTTAGTTGTAAGCAACAGAAATTTTTTCTACTTAATTTAGGCTGAAGAGGAACTTATTGAAACTACATTGGCTACTTCACAGGCTTCTAAACGAGGGCTAGAGAACCATACGTGGGCTGGTGTAGCTAGGAACAGAGCTGAGAACCAGGCTGCAGAACCAGTCTGGCAAGGAAATCTCTGCTCTCCCTGCAAGACCAGGTCTCTGAAGCTTGTTCCACTGCAACTGCTGGGCCAGGAGCTCAGAGTCAGCACAGCCTCCTGACTGCAGAGAGAGAATCCTGCATTATCCCTCCTCTGTTGTGATACTAACTCCAGATTCAAAGTCTGGGTTTGAGGGACTTCCCTGGTGGTCCAGTGGCTAAGACTCTGCACTCCCAATGCAGGGGGCCCGCCTTTGATCCCTGGTCAGGAAACTTAGATTCCACATGCCACAACTAAGAGTTCACATGCTGCAACTAAGCCCTGGCACAGTCAAAACAAATAACTATTAAAAAGTCTGGGTGTGAGTCCTATTGATCTTGTACCTATGACCCAGTTACAAAGGAGTCTTGGAAAGCAAGGTATCTGGCATTTTCACCTTCTATAATACAAGGCAGGTTCTGCTTCTCCAAAGGTTTCCATGTTGAAGGATTTTGCAGACACAGAAAAGGGATTCATGTGCTTTGACACCTACTGAAACGGTCCTAATATTTTGCTTTCTTCACATGTCGATGGGCTGAATTGTTTCTAATTTTGCATCGTTGAATGTTTGGGATTAATCCTACTTGGCCATTATGAATTATTCTTTAAACATAGTTATAGGTTAGTTTGCTCAGATTTTATTCAGAATTTGTACATGTACAAAGTTAGAAAATAGGTGTGGCCCATAGATTTCTTTTTTTGTTTTTTTTTTTTTGGCCCATAGATTTCTTTGGAGGGTACATTTATCTCTCTCTGTTTGTTGTGTTCAGAGTTCTACTGGCCTTGTAAAATAAGCTGGAAATTTTTATGTTCTCTAGAAAAGTTAGAGATCACAGGGATTTTCCATGCAGTTTTGGTGGAATTCACCTATAAAACTGTCTGGGCCTGAAGACACTTGTGGGAAAACTCCTCAAATACCTTTTCAATTCCTTCTCTAATTGTTTGTTTCTTGAAGTTTCTACATCTTGAGTCAATTTTTGTAACTGTTATTTTTCTAATACAATATCTCTTTCATGTAGCCTTCAATTTATTGTCATAAATTTGCACATTTTATACTTTTATAATCTGTTAAAATCTCCATACCTGTAGTTATAACCCCTAATATTGTTTATTTGTATTTTTGCTCTTCCTCTTCTCTGTCTTCCTCCCTGCCTCCCTTTCTTTATTGACCAAACTTGCCAAAGATTGGTCTGTTTTAGTGGGCTAGTCCAAGAACCAGGTTTATTATTATATTCACGAGTCAATAGCTGGGGTTTTTGATTTGAAGACAAATATCTACTTTTATCTTGAATAATTTCTCACATTTTGAGCCCATTTTCTTTATTTGTAATTTATTCTTTGAAGTATAATTGATTTACGATGTTTTGTTAGTTTCTAGTGTGCTTATTTTCATGTTCTCTTTCTACTTTCTTGAGTTGAAATCTTAGTTGACTTATTTTCAATCTTGATTTTCAGGTAAACTCATTCAGTTTATACTTTTCATTTGAGTGCTGCTTCATGTCATCTCACATGTTTTATCATGTAACACCTAAGGTGAATATTTCTGATTAAAAATTTTTATTTATTTGGCTGTGCTGGGTCTTATTTGTGGCACGCAGGAGATTTAGTTGAAGCACGTGAACCCTTAGCTGCCACATGTGGGATCTAGTTCCCTGACCAAAGCTCAAACCCAGGCCCCCAGCATTGGGAGCAAAGAGTCTTAGCCATGGGCCATCAGGGTAGTCCTGAATATTTGTAATTTTTAAACCCAGCATCTATTCCTTTCAAATAAGAGGACCCTGTTTCTTTTGAGAGATTACACCTCCCCTGATGAGTGCAGACTTGATGGGAGTAAGAATCCTGGCCTGTTGCTTTGGAAACCAAAATGTCTTTGGAAGTTCTTTCCACTAGATCCTTCCTGTTAGGAAGGATCAGTCCAGGGATGTGATCTAATCATGGACAGTCATACTCCTTCTAGAATTTCAAACAGTGAATGAGGCAACAGAAGTAGAGAAAATAGGACTGGACTTGATTCATTTCGACAAAGGGCTCAGGAAAAGCTGTAGAATACTTCCTGCTGCTAATTCCTCAGAGTCACCTGACTCCTGAGCAGTTCTGGATTTCCAGTGTTCACTTGTGGCCAGTGAGCTTCTGCATCTTTTCAAGAACTCTGTGTTGGATTAAGTTAGAGTTGATTTCTGTTGCATGCATCCAAATAAGTCTAATTTAGGGTTCTGGTTGTGGTTTATTTATTTTTAAAAATTATGTATTTGTTCGTTTTGGCTCTGCTGAGTCTTTACTACTGTTTATATATCAAGAGTTACTACTACTCTTTGTTACAGTGCATGGGTTCTAGGGCATGCCAGCTTCAGTAGTTGTGGCACGTGGGCTCAATAGTTGCAGTTCCCGGGCTCTAGGGCACAGGCTCAATAGTTTATGGTAAACCGGCTTAGTTGCTCTGCAACAATGTGGAACCTTCCCAGATCAGGGATTGAACCTGGGACTCCTACATTGGCAGGTGAATTCTTTACCACTGAGCCACCAGAGAAGCTCTGTGGTTCATTTTTAGAGTTTGTGCAGAAGACATTAGTTGGAGGGCTACTCAAGACCCATTTAGCTTTTCTTCTTTCGAGAAATTACTCATACTCCATTCTTAGAATTTTTGGTGCAAATGACTCTATCTTACCTGCATATGTTGACCTAAGTTAGTCACTAGACTTCCTCCCCTTGGACAAGGGGACCTCCTCCCTTTCCTCCCCTGATACAAGTTGGTAAGGGTGTCCCATGGTCAGAGTGACTGGTCCAAGGATGGAGACAGGAAATACATTGGTCCTTTCATAACGAAGCCCAAGACTTCTGTTGGTTGGTTGAGGTATGTGTACTTTCTCTGGATGTGGACAAGAAAATAAGTAACCCCAGGTGAGTTGTTGGCATCTATTTTGTGATCACAAGGGGATCTGACCTTAGGATGAAGTTAATGCCAGGGAAGTTATAATGAAAAAAGAAACCAGGTCCTTAGCATCACTGAAATGCTTTATCAAACAGAGTTTGAAGTTCAGTGAGCCAAAAATCCTCTTAATTTTTTTAAAACTGGTTGTTATTGGAATATCACTTGGAACATAATGAACTTAAAGATTGTATTTTCTATTTTTTTAAAAGTGGAATTATTTACAAAGATACTTTTTAAAATTTCAGGTAGACTTTTAAAAATTAAAATTCTTATTTTGAAACAACTATCAATTCACATGAGTTGTAAGAAATAAGATGGAGATCCTGTGGACTCTTTACCCAATTTTCCCCAGTAGTAACATCTTGCAAAACTGTAGTACATCCAGTATCACAAACATGATATTGACATTGTTCTGTCAAGATACAGAACATTTCCATTACCGTAAGGATTCCTCATGTTGCCCTTTGATACCCTTAGCCTCTTCCTTCCTACCTCCGCACCCCTCCTTACCCCTTGACCACTACTAATCTGTTCTTCATTGCTATAATCATGTCATTTCAAGAATGTTATAGTGGGACTTCCCTGGCGGTCCAGGGTTAAGATCCCAAGCTTCCAACTCAAGGCTGTAAGGGAGCATGGGTTTGATCCCTGGTCAGGGAATTAAGATCCCACATGCTGCACAGCATGCCCCCCCCGCCCCCCGTGCCCCCTGCAAAAAAAATGTTATCTTAATGGGATCATACAGTATATAACCTTTTGGAACTGTTTTTTTTCCCCCCACTCAGCATAATTCTCTGGAGATTTGTACAGGTTGTTCTGTGCATCAGAAGTTCATTTCTTACTATTGCTGAGTAGTCTTCCTTAGTACGTATGTTCTACAGCTTATCTGTTTACCAGTGGAAGGACACGAAGGCTGATCCCAGTTGGTGATGTTACAGAGAGATGTGCTGTCCATGTTAGAGATTTGTGTGTGAACCTAAGTCTTCGTTTCCCTGGGGAAAATTGCTCTGGAATGCAATCTCTAGGTCATATGGTAGTTGCCTGTTTATTTTGAGAGGCTTTATCTTTGGGTTATTCTCTGAGTTTATCCTGTTTGGGGTTTGCTCAGCATGTTACGTGTGTCAGTTTATGTCTCCTGCAAATTTGGATAGTTTTTAGCACTTATTTCTTTAAGGACTGTTTCAGCCTCATCTTCTTTCTCCTCTGCTTCTGGGGTTCTGATGACATATTGGCAGATCTTTTGTTGTAATCCCACAGGCCCCATGGGAGACTGTGACTTGTTTCTTTTTTTTTTTTAAATTTTATTCTTCTTGTTCTCTGTTGTTCAGAATGGGTGATTTCCATTATTGAATCTTCCAGCTCACTGATTCTTTTCTCCGTCCCCTCCATTCTGTTGCTGAACCCATTCCCTGAGCTCTTGTTTCGGTTATTATATTTTTTCAGCTCTAAAATTTCCATTTGGTTCTTCTTTAGATCTCTTTCTTTGCTGAAGCTTTCTATTTTTCCATTTGTTTCAAGCAAATGCATAATTTTTTGTGAAAGCATTTTATCGTGGCTGCTTTGAATGATTTTTCAGATAGCTCTAACATCTCTGTCCCTTTGGGTGGTGGCAGCTACGGACTGGCTTTTTTCATTCAGTTTGAGACCTTCCCTGGTTTTGGTACACTGACTAATTTTTAATGAAACAGGAACATCTTAACATTATTTTATGAGACTCTGGATCTGATTTAAACCTTCTGTTTCAGCTGGCTTTCTCTGCTACTGCTCTGGCAGGGAAGGGAGGGGCACTGCCTCCTTACTGCCAGGCAGAGGCTGAAGTTCACATTTCACATCCAAACTGTGGACGTCTCATGACTGAGGGTGGGAGTTCCAGGTCCCCACCAGGTCACCACTGCCACTTGGGGAGGATGCCCTCATTTCTGCAGAAATGAGGGGAACTTCTGACTTTCTAGAAGGCTTCCTCTGATACCACGCCAGCAGGGAGGGCGAAAGATGACTGGTCACTGCGCCAGTCTGGATGGGCGTCCAGGCTCCCCTGCAATTTCTGTGGACCCTGAGTGTGGCAGGCCTCATTACCAGCTGATAGGGGTGAAAGTTCCCACTCCCTCCTTGGCCTTCTTAGAAACCACCCCAGCAGGGATGTTGGGGCACCTTATAGCAAGCCTGGAAATCTATGCTCACCACTTGGCCTTTGTTGGTATGGTTGTGGGTGGGGTCAACGTTTTTCTGTAATATTTGGCTGGACTCAAGTGGTTATTTTCGGAGTTTTCTGCCGTTAGGCTCTCCTTTTCCTGGCGGAGAGAGCAGGCTGTGCCTGTGGTGTTTCCAGGTTGCTAATTTCTTTTCCTCCAAGAGAGGGACATTCAAGGCAAAAAGAAAACCCAGGGATCTCACCGCCATCAGGCTGTTCCTGAGGTCCTGAGGCACCTAGCCTTTTGGGTTTCTACATCTTTTTGTGTTTGTTTTAAACATAATGTCCAGTCGTACTTAGCAGGTAGAATAGGAGAAGGTAAATCAATCTCATTGTCCCTAGGGTGGACTTGGCTAGCTTTTGATTGCCAACTTCTAAATTTATTGCACTTGACAGTAAACATCCCATGTATAGTGTGATGGTTAATTTTATTAATATGTATCATTTTGGCTAGGACTCGCCATTCATTACCATTTTGTCTCCTTTGCTTTCTCACTTTGTCTTTTTCCTGAACCATTTGAGAGTAAGTTACAGACATCACATCTTTTCCCTCCAATATTTCAACAGATTTCCTAAAAAACAAGGACATTTTCTTACCTAACTGTAGGATAGTTATTAATTTCAAGAATTTAATATTGATACAATACCATTATCCAACTCATGGTTCATATTCCCATTTTGCCATCTATCTGAAAAATGTCCTTTATAGCTTTTTTTCCCCAGTTGAGGATCCAATGCAGGACTGTATCTCTTTAGTATCCTTTAGTTCCTTAACCTGTCTTTATTTTTCATGACTTCAACATTTTTGAAAACCGTCATCTGGTAATTACACAGGATATCCCTCAATTATGTAGGTATTTCTTCGGGTTAGCTGATGTTTCTCATGATTGGATTTGGGTTGTTTTCCTGGCAGGAATATTAGATGAGTAATGTGTCTTTCTCAGTACATCATATCAGGAGATATATACTATGTCAATTTGATCCATTACTGGTGATTTTAAAACCTCGAGCATTTGGTTAAGGGGAATCTACCCATTCTCTCCATTATCATGATATTACTTTTCAGGACTTCCCTGGAGGTCCAATGGTTAAGACTCAGAGCTTCCACTGCAGGAGCTGGTTCAATCCCTGGCCAGGGAACTAAGATCCCACATGCCCTGCAGCCAAAAAAAAAGAGATACTATTATTCCTTTTGTAACTAAGAAGCAGTTTTAGAGGGAGATACTTCCACAGCATGTAAATATCCTGTTCCCAGTCAAACTTTAGCCACAATCATCCATTGATGATTTTTGCACAAACCAACTGTGGCCAGGATGGTTGAGAAACTTTTTTTTTTTTTTTAATTTTTAGGTGATTTAACTGTATTCCTTTTTGCTTGTAGTGAAAAGAACCCGACTACAACAAAAATTAGAATCAGAGTGGGGTTCTCATGGACCTGAACCTAAGTATCAGCAAGTGGAATGGAATGTTTCTACCTAGTATTTGTATGGTAAAGCCACTAACTGGGCCAGTCCCTGGAGCCTCTTGGACTCTAAGCATGAGCACTCTGTCGGGAAGGTTGTCATGGTTTGGTGGCTCTAGCTCTGAACCACTTTTGGGAAGGGTATTTGTTCTTTGAGCTCCCTAGACTGGATTCGTTACTGTATATAAGTTCCAGACAATCCTGCCAAAGCTATGGTGATACTCTGTTTCAGTGTTTGTCTACCCCTCTAGATGGCAAGCTTTGGGATAGAAGGCACTCAGAAACATAGCCCATGCTCTAAGAGGTAGAAACTGTTGCATAGATTGACCACATGAAATAAGACACTGCCTTGGCTTGTCTGTGTCTCATACCTAGCTTTTATATGCTTCCTCTAGTGTCTTTTTATTATAGTCTTAAGGATTCTGCCAAAATTATTATGATATGTTTTACTACCTGGCAGGGTGATTCTTTTCTTTTCTTTTTCAAAGCTGATGTAACTATCCATGTACCTCTGTACTGTCATACACGTTCTGGAATAGGTTTGTCAAGTTCCAGAAAATTTAACTTATATATTATTTTAGGGAGAATTAACATCTTTATGGGCTTCCCTGGTGTCTTAGATGGTAAAGAATTTGCCTGCAGTGTGGGAGACCTAGGTTCAACACTTGGGTTGGGAAGATCCGCTGAAGGACGGCATGGCAATCCACTCCAGTATTCTTGCCTGGAGACTCCGCATGGACCGAAGAACCTGGCAGGCTACAGTCCATGGTGTTGCAAAGAGTTGGACGCAACTGAGCGACTAAGCACAACATCTTTATAATATTGATTTGACCCATCCAAACAAATTGTTGATCTTTTCATTTATACCAAAATTTCATATCTTTTTAACAGTTCTAATTTTTTTCCATAAAGGCTTTACATAAATGGAAAGAACATTCTTAATCAAGTTCTGAATACTTTACATATTGTATTACTATTGTGAATGATGTTTTGCTTTCTATAATTCCTAACGGAGAGCTATTAGCATTCAATTTCTCCTGTAGTGATCAAAGTCCCTGACTCTCCTTTTGATTCTAGTGGTTTGCTTATTGTTTCTGGTAGATTGTCTACACAGGTGATCATATCATCACAGGTAACAATGGGTGTATCTTTTCCTTTCATGTCTGTGTACTGCTTATTGCATTTTCTTATCTTAGCACATTGGTCAGTTCCGCCAGTATTGTGGTAGAGGCAATTGTTCTTGTATCCATGTTAACCAGGAGGGCATCATTAAATACATTAGTTATAGGATTGTTTTCTTTGCTTTGTTTTCTTTGTTGTTGTTGTTTGCAGCACTGGCCCTCGTTGCTGCTGGAGGGCTTTCTCTAGTTGCCTAGCGGTGGCTTCTCTTGTTGTAGAGCACAGGTTCTATGGCCCTTGGGCTCAGTAGCTGTGGCGCATGGGCTTAGTTGCTTCGGGGCAGGTGGGATTTTCCCAGACCAGGGATTGAACCCGTGTCCCCTGCATTGGCCGGCAGATTCTTAACCACTGGACCACCAGGGAATTCCCTCTGAAGTTTTATAGATTAGGCATTGCGCCCTGAGCCTCTCCTATTACAAAACATAATCGTGTGCTCTTCCTCCTTTAGTCCACTAATGCAGTGAATAATGGTGGTAGATTTTCTGATGATAAACCATTTGAACTGGTAGATATGGTCTCCGCTGCATATAACAGAATACCAGCAGTTGTTCCTTAAAAAGCTAAGGGCAGTAATTTATTTTAAGTTTATTAATTAACTTATTTATTTATTTTGGCCATACATTGCAGCTTGAGGGATCATCTTAGTTTCCAACTAGGAATCAAACCCGTGCCTCCTGCAGTGAAAGCATGGAGTCCTAACCACTGACCACCAGGGAATTCTCAAAGGACAGTAACTACTTAAGGAGCAGGCTGGAGCGGGTCCATCTCAGGTTAATCCAGCACTTGATGGCATCCTCCAGTCAAGAGTCTCTCTTTCTGTCTTGCCATCAGCACACTGGCTTTTTGTCCTCATGACACCCTTAGGGGTGCAAGCTGACTACTGCATCCAAAGACACAGATCTGGTGATGAACGGGAGGGCGGGACAACAGAAGTGCTGAACTGCTTTACCATCAGTGACTCTCCTTTCAGCAGCCAAGGTCAGACTTCCACTGACACCTCCTCCCCGAGTCGACTTGCCCTGGTATCGTAAGTCAGAAACGGATCTTGGTGCTTCTAGTTGCAAGGGAGGTTTGCATTCTGAGTGTCTGGCGGGGAGCAGGGCATGGCTTGTGACTAATCGTGACTCATCCCTCAGGGCTGGGGCACGCGCACTGCCTCCAGCAAGCTGGGGTTCTGTCAGGAAGGAAGAATGTGGGGTGGTACACCGTCCTCACACCCCCAGGGCAAACTTGACCTCGTTAGATTGGAAGATTTCTTTTCAGGTAAACTTCTGGATTTGGTTGGCCCATAGTTCCTTTGGGGTTTTCACATTTATGTTCATAAGTGAGTGAAGCCTATATTTTTATTTTCTTGTCCATCCTTAGCTGGAGTAAAATCTTCATAAACCTAGTTGGCTTGACTTCTTTTGTTTTTAGGAACAGATTATACAAAATACAGGTGATCCATTCCTTGAAATTTTGGTAGAACTCATTCATAAAGCTACCTGGTGTGGGTTCACTGGGAGGAGAGATCTTTCATTACCATTTCATCACTAGCTATTCTTTATCACTGCTCCTTTCTGCTTCAGTTTACTGATATTTCCCCCTTATTTGGGTAAATACAGTCAGCCCTCTGTTTCCATGGCTTCTGGGTCCACATGTACAGAATGCCAACTGTATTTAAAATCAACCTTAAACATTATAAAACTGAGTTGTATGCTCTATTAATAGTCCTCTATTGTGCATTTAAACAATGTCTTACTTAAAAAAAATTATTTTATTTTATTAATTTGGCTGCTCCGAGTCTTTCTTACAGCATGTAGGATCTTTAGTTGCAGCATGCGGGATCTAGTTCCCTGACCTGGGATCAAACCCCCTGCATTGGGAGCATAGAATCTTAGCCACAGGACCACCAGGGAAGTCCCAACAATGTCTTACTTTAATTTTTTCAACTAATAAGCTTTTTTGTTTGTTTTAAATCTGTGCCAGGTGGCTTACAGGATCTTAGTTCCCCAGGCCCTTGGCAGTAAAAACACTGAGTCCTCCCCACTGGACTGCAAGGGAATTCCCTAAAAATCTTTTACATTGAGGAATAACTTATACACAGAGATATGCACAGATCTGAGGTGTACAGCTCTATGAGTTTTGAGAAATATGTCCATCCATGTAATCACCACTGCTATCAGTACAGACATTTTCATTCATTCCCTTGTGCCCCTTTTGGTCAGTCCTCTCAGCCAAGCAACTGTTGCTCTGGTTTGTGCACAGATCTTTTACAAACATAAGTTTTTCTCTTTCTTGGATAAATTCCTAGGACTGGAATTCCTGGGTCAGATAGGAAATACACGCTTTTAATTTTGTAAGAAACTGCCAAGTTCCCAAAGTGGTAGTCTATTTTACACCCGACTTTAAAAAAAATTGAGCTCCACTTATTTTTAATATTAAGAGTATTAGGAGTCAAAAAGA
This sequence comes from Oryx dammah, assembly GCF_014754425.2. Taxonomy (NCBI): domain Eukaryota; kingdom Metazoa; phylum Chordata; class Mammalia; order Artiodactyla; family Bovidae; genus Oryx; species Oryx dammah. The sequence goes on along the minus strand of NW_024070192.1, from coordinate 35,694,577 downwards.
GTTTAGGAGTATGAATCACTGGATATAACCCACTTCATTTTTTTTAATGTTTATTTTTATTTATTTACTTGGCTGTGCTGGGTCTTGGTTGCAGCAGGTAGTATCTTTCATTGTGGGCATGTGGGATCTAGTTCCTCAAACAGGGATAGAACTCTGGCTGCCTTCATCGGGAGCAGAGTCTTAGCTGCTGGACCACCAGAGAAGTCTCTAACCCCTTTCATTTTATAATTGCCTTTTGCCTCCTACTTGCTTGAGGAATTCCACTTCATTGGGCTATTAGGAACTGGGAGTTCTTAGCAGTTTTTCTCTGACTCAGTCACTTTTTTCCTGGACCTTCAGCATCTGTGGAATCCCAGGGACGCATCTACCGTCAGATCACCTTCTCTGAGGCCAAGCCCATGAGGTCGTAGAAACTTGCTGTGAAGGTGCTCCCAGTTCTTGACAGATACTGAGACTTCTCTTCATGATTCATTTTCTAGTCTCCTGTCCTGAAGTGAAAAGTTGATTGGAGATCCCCTTTAACAAGATGACTAGTATGGACTTTCTTTCCTGTGCTGGTAAGTCCCAAGGACTTGTTTATCCAAATAGGACGGAGAGCAATGCCTGGGGAGAGTGAGTCCTTCTCCCTGGGCTTCTGGGAGCCCCTGGATCCCCAAGGGTGCTCCATGGGGACAGCTTCGCTCCCTCCTTCTTCCTGTGTCTCTCCCTTTCTTTCCCCTCCCCCCTCTTTTTTAGCCACATCGCTCGGCTAAAACTAAGATGTGAGACCTTAGATGAAACACACACCCTCTTCATTGCAAGCGTGGAGTCTTAACCACTGGAACACCAGGGAAATCCCCTAGTTTTCAACATCAATATAATATTTTATCTTCACTGTATTGCAGATTCTCATATATTGGAACAGATATTATTTTGTTCCACTAAAATGAATAGGCAGTTTTCAAAAAAAGAAAAAGAAAGAAGAAGATACACATAGATGGCCAAACTATCTGCTGAAAAAAAAAATCTCAATTTTCTTCATCAAGACATGTAAATCAGACTTCCCTGGTGTCCAGTGGTTAAGAATCTGCCTGCCAATGCCGGGGCTATGCGTTCAATCCCTGGTCAGGGAACTAGATCCCACATGCTGTGGAGCAACCAAGCCTGTGTGCTGTAACTACTGAGCCTTTGAGATTAGAGCCTGAGCTTGCTGCAACTAGAGAAAGCCCATGTGCAACAATGAAGATCCAGTGCAGCCAAAAGTAAATAAATACATTTGTAAAAAGACATGTTAATCAAAATAATGAGACAGCAGTGTTCACCTCTTGGTTTGACAAAAAGTCTTAAATTTGATAATAGGCTGCCTGGGGGAGGGTATGAGGAAACAGGTATTCTTGTGATGTGTTGGAGTGAATGTAAGTGTGTGCATGCTTTTTGGAGAACAACATGGCAAAAGGCATCAATAGTTGTTGTTTTTTCTAACACATAAACTCTTTGCCCTGGCAATTTCACTGCTAGAAATTTACCCTATGGATCATTTGCAAAGGTCCAGCAAAGTTAAATGCATACATATAGTTGCATAGTATGTGATCACAAAACCCATAATTGTTAGCTTCTTAAGCGCCTATCCACTGGGCAATGCGTTCTCTATGATTTACATGCATGCAGTGGAACACTGCAGCAATAAGGAGACTGGGGAAGACTCGTGTGTGTGACCATGCGAGCCAGTCTCTACAATATGCTGAGGGATAAAAAGCTACCAAATAGTAAACAGATTCTGATGCTTCTTGGTACGCCTGCATGCTCAGTCCTTTCAGTTGTATCCGACTCTTTGCGGCCCCATGGACTGTAGTCCACCAGGCTCCTCTATCCATGGGATTCTCCAGGCAAGAATGCTGGGTTGCCATTTCCTTCTCCAGAGGATCTTCCTGACCAGGAATCAAAGCTGGGTCTCCTGCATTGCAGGCAGATTCTTTACCCTCTGAGCCACCAGGGAAGGTTATATGTGTATATACGTACATATACTCACACACACATATGCCAGACTTTGGTCTAAGAGAATTTGATTTACAGGGAGCTGTTAACCTTCAGGAAGAGGAAAGTTTTTTATTTTCACTGTGTCTTTCTGGACTCTTCCATTTTTCTGGTGGTGGCATGTATTGCTTTTTTATTGTCAGAGGCGTTTTCCCGGGGTTGTGTTATCGGACATTTTTGTTTTCTTTGTATCACTTTATTTTTCTTACATCTTAAAATTTTTAAGCCAAGGAAAGAGAGATGTGCTGGTAAGGTACTGTAGTACCTCATTCAATCAAAGGAATCACTGGGCAACCAGGCTGCAGGAGGAGACAAGCACAGCTGGGCCTCAGGAATCTGTGGAGCCAGGGGCTGGGCGGCTGGAGGCCTTTTCGTGTCTCTACTTGTCTTTGTGTATCAGCTGCATTCTCTCTTTCTCCATGGAAAATGCGAGGAATGAATGTGGCTGTCTCGCGCGTCTACATTTCACATCTTCTACAGCAGAGAGACTGACCCTGAGTTCCTGTTTAACAAAATTCTCAGGAAAGACTTTCTTTGGCCTGGCTTGGGTCAGGTGTCCTCCCCTTGGCCCATCAACTCTGGCCAGGGTTGTGGGGGTCGGGAGGGACATCTTTAAGGAGCTGGAAGCTCCTCTGTAGTCAGGTGATTGGACAGGAGTACTTCTCAGTAGAAGGGAGGGTGCTGGGAAGATACACATTCATTTGTTCTTACTTATTCATCCAGTAAACACTTATGGAGCCTGTTATGTCCTGGGCTCTGGGCCATATGCCGTGAACAAGGAACCCAGCAAGATCTCAGCCATCTGAGGGTTTAGGTCCCAGAGCCGGAGACAGGCTAGAAATCAGTGTCTGCCACACTCCTGCCCCATCCTGGCTCATCCAGACCTACTCTCCAGGTCCATCAAAAAAGAGGAGCCCCTCAGTTGCCAGTGGCGGGGCCTCAGCCTGGGGATGTTACCCCCGTGGGGTGCTGATGGCTGCAGAGCAGAGCTGGCCGCCTGGATAGTGCAGCTGTTTCGAGTTGCCAGCCAAGAACCAAGAGCCAGGAGGTAAAGGGAGTGGCTTCCTGTTGAGCTGAGATCTTTGGCTCCAGCTTGGAAGTCAAGGCGTCTCCAGAAACATAACTGCCAGGCAGCCCACTGAGCTTCTGTGGAATTTTCAGTTGTCCGTTTTATGGACAAAATCAGCAACTTCCCTGGAGGTCCAGTGGTTAAGACTCTGCATTTCCACTGCAGGGTCCGGGGTTCAGTCTCTAGTCCGGGAACCAAGATTCCATGTGCCTCGTGGCGAAGCCAAAAAAAGTACAAAATCCAGACCTGGATCAGGTGCCTGACTCCAAATCAGCCTCTCCATCCCTCAGGCGATGTTCATCCAGAGCAAACACTGGAAAGATGCTGGCTCAGCTCTGGGCCGGCACTGGCGGGTGGAGGAGGGGCGGGGGGAGGGAGGGTGAGAGCCCCTCATGGGGACTCCCTCAGGGGAGGATTTTCTGACGTGCTGACTCTGCAGGAGATGCCCCTGGGATTCACTGGTGTGAGCAAGATCTCCACCCGTAAGTTACCACCCCGCTGAGACTCTGCAGTAAAGCCCTCTCCTGGAGAACGTGAGAGATGTCTGGGGCCAGCGACCCAGGCTTCAGTCCCAGGGTTGGGATTAAGATTCCCACTCACTGTCCCTCGACCCCAGGCTACTCTCCTACATGCAGGTTGTTGGTCCAGGTGTGGGTTTGGCCCTTTATGTGTCTTACATGACGTCTATGTGTGTGTGCGAGAGAGAGAGAGCTGTATTGTTTATATACGATGTAGTGATGGTGCTTAAACTGAGGAGTTAGTCCATGGTTTGGAAAATGGACAGAAACCACACCCGGAGGAGGTTGAATGTAAGCCTGAGGACACTGGACTCCGAGGTGGAGAGCTTTTTCGAAGGGCCCTTGTCACCATCAGTCTTGGAAGTGAGACGTTTCAATCCTGGCTGGAAGGGTGTGATGCATCTTCAACTGTGGCTGTGAGAATGGACTCATGACAGGGTGCCCTGGTAACTAGATATGTAGGAGGCGGGCTGGGTTAGTAAGTGATGGATGGCACTGGTCATGTGGCCATGCCCACCACCCTGGGTAAAGGGGGGCATCTTTGGCCCATTCCAGCACCTTTCTGTGCCTGCACCCACAGCCTCATGGCATCAGGCAGCAAAGCCTGAATTGGCTGCCTCTTGGAGAGAGGTCAAGGCTGATGTGGGGCCAACACTAGGGGTGAGATGAGGTGGAAGACACGAGACAGCAGAGACCACACAGTAGGAAGAGGACGTACGAGATAGAAAAAGCAGGCATGAGGGGAGCCCAGAGCAAAGGCAGCAGTGGCCAGTCCCTGGGCTGCCTTGGGTGCTGACAGTTGTCCAGGCTGTCCCAGTGTATGTGGAAACCTACAGGAGACCTCGCTCGTGAATCTGACTCTTGCAGTGCGAAGAAGCTAAGTGACACGGGACCCTACCCACAGCTTCTGCTTGTCACCCGTGAGGTCTCTTCCTCCTCCTTGGGGCCATGGCTTATTCATCTCTCTAACCAGAGCATCTGGCCCTGTGCAGGGAAACCTGTAGGTGCCTATTAATGTTTGAATAAGTAGCTGCATTTATCACAACAGTCCTTGGCCCAGCCTTCGCCCGGAGGCTGTGGAATGAGCAGCAGTGCAGATTTTAGATCCGGTACCCGTATCAGCCATGTGCAAGGAGGTGAGCTGGGCCAATGAGATTCTTTCTGGGCGACTGAAGTCTAAAATGAGCAACAAAAAGGCATTACCAGGAGGAGCTGAGGTTTCAAGGGTGTGTGGGGAAATGGAAAAGCTGTGTGGACCCTCAATGTAAGGTTATGACCTTACAGGACGAGAAAGGAGACCCCAAAATGGTGGACGTGAAAGGGTTCTGTGGCCTGTAAAACGAACACAGGTGTCCATGTTCAATAAAGCTGACTGTAAGTCTTAGGCGTCGTTGCCAATCTACTTGTGTGACTATAAGAGGGAGAAGAACCTTTGTGTTCTTCTACAAGTTAATCACTAACGGGATGTTGCCTATAAGCTTAAATTACACATAATGGCCCATCTCTGGGACACTTGTCATCCAGGTAATGAACACTAAGCTAAAATACCTTTGTTTAGCTCACAAGGAAGCATCTTCCTGACCAGACCCATCTGTGAAAGACTGAAGGCAGGAAGAAATTCCTCCCGGAGTCTGGCCAGAACCAGGGCTTTACTCCCTCCTCTTTTAGTGTTAAAAGAAGCCTGAATCTAACTCAAGGAAGATGGTTCATAAGGACACAAGTCTGCCATCTTCTCAGGCTGCTGGCTTTCTGAATAAAGCCACATTCCTTGCCCCAACAAATTGTCGCTTGATTTATTGACCTATTATATGGCAAAGCAGTATGAGCAGCCAGTCTTTCTGCTCGTGGCCAGCCAGCTCTGGTTGGGGGATTTTGGGGGTAAGGCCCTAGCAGCTGCCCGGACCACTCGTTTGAGGATCTTCCCCTTAAAATTCCCTGAAGCTGCTCTGGCTGCCCCAGCTCTTAGCGGGTGGAGCAAGGAATCAACATCTCATGCAGTAGGTAAGTCACTCCATGTAACAACTGGGGATTTTATTTCTTCTCCATTTAGGGCTTCTTTCCTTTAGAATAAGACAGTTTGTATTTGAGTGGAGCGTGTGTATGTGTGTGTGTGTGTGTGCTCAGTCGTGTCTGAGCGACGCCATGGACTGTAGAGCCCACTTTGTAGAGCCCACTATAGGCTCCTCTTGTCCATGGAATTTTTCAGGCAAGAAGACTGGAGTGGGTTGCCATTTCCTGTTCCAGGGATCTTCCCGACCCAGGGACCAAACCCTCATCTCTTGCATCTCCTGCATTGGCAGGCGGACTCTTTACCACTAGCGCCACCTGGGAAGCACATTTGAGTAGGGCACCATGTTGGAAAGAGGATAAGAGGACATAGTTGATGGACTTTTATGAAATTTGTGTGAATTGGTTTGTTTATTTGGATGCTGACATTTGTGTGTGCTGTTTGTCTGTCTTGTATTTATGTCTTAAAGAAAAATGGGGAATGGGGAGTTCCATGGTGATCTAGTGGTTAGGATTTGATACTTTCACTGCTGTGGCCCAGTTCAGTCCCTTGTTGAGGAGCTGAAATCCTGAAAGCCATGTAGTGTGGCCAAAAAAAAAAAAAAAAGGGAAATATTTCAACTATGCCTGAAGAAAGTCCTCAGAGGCGTATTTTGGATAAGTGGTGTGATTACAGCTATGAAACCATGACTAAGAAGTTGAAAATGTATGGCCCCAGTACCTGCTAGGATCTCCACAAGGGGTTCATTATGTGGGGTTATCCTGGGACCCTGTGTACCATGTACTGCTGTCCTTGCTTTGTTAATTGCATCACGTGTGGTCTCCTATGTCATTGGTATCTGTTAAGCCCCAAGACCAGACTTGAGGGTTTATTTAGGGTTTTTGGTTTACCCTTTAGGTTTTGGTTTCATATTATTTTGGTGGCATTTCTCCAGTTACAGCCAAATCAGTTTTATGATATTTGAAACTTCTACTGATGTCGAATGGAGGAAAGGAATAGAAAAAGTCTATTCTTGTCTAAAAGTGGGACATTCCCAGGGCGAAGAGAAAGATTCCACTTGGTTCCTAAAAATCAGCAAAAGCCCTGCCCCAGAATTCAGTCTGGTTGGTTGATGCTAAGACAAAAAAGCATCCTTTGTATTGTTAAAGATGACCACCTGCTATATGGTTTTACAGCAGTTTTTGAATGGCTCCATAGCTATTCTGTGAAGAAGCAAGGGAAAATGACGAAATCCTCTTATGTTGTGTGGCTCAGTGGTAAAGAATTTGCCTGCCAATGCAGGAGACCTGGGTTTGATCCCTGGGTCGGGAAGATCCCCTGGAGAAGGAAATGGCAACCCACTCCGTTCCTCTTATATGCAAGCTCTTGTGCTAGTGCATCAGGGTGGGAAAATGTCAGACAGTTGTTGTTGTTCAGTTACTAAGTCATGTCAGAAACCCAAGGGTGGGACTTCCCTGTGGTTCAGTGGCTAAGACTCTGTGCTCCCAATGCAAGGGGCCTCAAGCTCCGATCCCTGGTCAGGATGCTAAATCCCACATGCTGCAACTAAGAGTTCAAATGCCCCAACTAAGACTCGGTGCAGCCAAATAAATATTTTTTCAAAAAAGAAAGAAACCCAAGGGCAGGGTGAGGGAATGTTGCTCCAACCTTTGGTCCAGCTGGCTGTCCCAGCAGCTGCCGCCTTGTTATGCCACTATATACACCCCTTCTGCCATCGCTTGCTCCTATTTGCCCCAATTCTAATTCCTGGGTCTGGGGCTCAGAAAGTGGTCAGACTGGCTCCTTTTCCTTATAGGGATCAATTGGAAAATCCTCTGTTAGTTCCCGAGGCACAGGGACCTGGTCTAGTATCAACAGCTAAGACTCAGCAGGGAACCCAATTTGGGCCAGACGCCACTCCCTGGCAGAGCAATTTGCCTTGCACGTTATCCCGCATTGACTGTGGGGAATTGTAATAAGGAAGAACCTTTTGTGTTGTTAGGTTAATCACTAAAGAAACATTGCCTGTAAGCTTAAATTATACATAATGGCCCTTCTCTGGGAACCCTGTCTCTTAGGTAATGAGCATTAAGCTAAAATACCTTTGTTTAGCTCACTGGAAACATCCTGACCAGGCCCACAGGTAAGTGGCTGCAGGAAGGGAGACATTAACACATCCCTTATAGAGTGTGGCTGGAACCAGGACTTGGCCACATCCCACCCCCCCAAAACCACTTAAATAGAAAAGAAACCTGACTTCTGATTCAGAGAAAATGGTTCATTGAGACACTAGTCCACCGTCTTCTCCATCTGCTGGCTTTCCAAATAAAGTTGCCCAACAACTTGTCTCTCGATTTATTGGCCTGTCATGTGGTAAGCAGCAGGAGCTTGGACTCAGTAACATGACCTTGGCCCTGACCTGGAGTCCTCTTTGATACGTTTAGGGCGATGGCAACTGCTTTGCTGTACTGGTGTGAGGCTTCCTACCCATAAGGAAACACACGGGAAATTTCTTAAAGCAGATTCCTGGCCCCTCCTCTGTGTCATCTTACTAAACTGGGATTCTTTGGGGATGGAGCCTAGGAAACTGCATTTTCAACAAGCATCTCCAGTGATTGATTAGGGTGGTCCAAGGAGATTTAGGAAAGCCTGAAAGGTGGGTTTTGAATGAGGTGGGGCAGACAGTAACTTTCAGATGTGGCCACAAGGTGGCAACAGAGAGATGGAAAACGGGGCTCTCTGTAGGTGCCCACCCAGACAGAGCTGCAGGTGCTCTGGGAGGAGGTGGGCCCTGTACTGTGGCACCGTCTCTTTTGCCATGTGGAGTTTGTTATTGCAGGCTAATCCCCTGTGGCTGCCTGTCTCATTACCGGATCTTTATGGACATTCTGCTTTCGCCGAACTCTGCTGGTGGAAACTGCATTTGTGTGACCTTGGCTGGGCTATGGGTGGTGCTGGGTGTAGCAGGCAAGGGATGTCACCTGTGCAGGGCAGCTGACTCAGAGGACGCCAGTGCAGTGTTGAAAGCAGGACCTTCCACACCCCCTCTGCCAGGTTGGTGCTTCCAGGTGTTCTTAAAGGACCTGCCCACCAGCATCGGGCCTGCTCCAGTCATGAGAGAATCCGGGCTGGGGCTGGACAGCTGGCCGAAGCCCAAGCAGAGAAGGCTGGGATGGGGTGGGGGCAGGGAACTCAGGATGGGGCAGCTGCCTCTGGAAGCAGCCAAGATGTCCCTGGCTGCAGTAGGGGCAGTCAGAGCCCGGAACTAACACCCTCCTCCCCCTCACTCATGCACCCTGGCCTGCCCCTGTCGGAGCCTGCCAAAGCTCAGAATAACCTGGGGGACCAGACAGCGGAATGGCAGGGGTTCTGCTCTGCGCCCTGCTCCTCTTGCAGCTCCTTGGTATGGGCCAGGGTCGAGGGAAGAGGTGGGACACCCACGCGCAGGACATGGACATAAAGGAACAGGACAAAGACCGACTGAGATGTAGACAGACATATTTGGTCCCCAGGCACAGTATCACTACTTCGGGAGACAGACATGGGAAAATATACAGCCTCAGAGACAGAGAAGCAAAGACCTGTAGACCCGGAGGCAGAGCAGAGCGGCTCCTCAGCCTCTCCATGTCCTGACCCTGCTGCTTCGCCCCATCCCCAGGCAGAGGTGAGGGGAAGAACGAGGAGCTGCGCCTTTACCACCACCTCTTCGACAACTATGACCCAGGACGCCGGCCAGTGCAGGAGCCCGAGGACACTGTCACCATCTCCCTCAAAGTCACCCTGACCAACCTCATCTCCCTGGTAAGATACCCGCACCGGCACCCAAGCGCTATCTCGGAGCCTAAAATCCCACTTCTGGCCCCAAGCTCTCAACTCTCTCCTAAAGCTCTCCCCCCATCATCTTCATCTCCCACCCGCAGAACGAGAAAGAAGAGACCCTCACCACCAGCGTCTGGATTGGAATCGTGAGTCGAGGCTGGGGAACAGCGTGAGATTTAGGGGACCCTTTTCTCCCAAACGCCTCACAGGCAGCGCGGCACACGTCCTTCCGTCCCCTCCCCCGCCCCTAGGACTGGCAAGATTATCGACTCAACTACAGCAAGGGCGACTTTGGGGGCGTAGAAACCCTGCGGGTCCCTTCAGAACTCGTATGGCTGCCAGAGATTGTGCTGGAAAACAAGTGAGGACCGGGCCAGACTGGAGCGAAGCCGAGGTCTGGGGAGGGGTGGGGGCTGGGCTGGACCTGGTTGCGGCAGGGGTGTTGCTTGGGGGGTGAGGGAGCCGCAGATCTGGGCCAACTCTCGGTTTCCTGGAGCCCACAGTATCGACGGCCAGTTCGGGGTGGCCTACGAGGCCAATGTGCTGGTCTCCGAGGGCGGCTACGTAAGCTGGTTGCCCCCGGCCATCTACCGCAGTACCTGCGCCGTGGAGGTCACCTACTTCCCTTTCGACTGGCAGAACTGCTCGCTTGTTTTCCGGTGGGAAGATTTATTCGCAGGCCCGGACAATTGAGGGATTAAGGGGTGGGGCCAGGTGCGCAGGGGCGGGGAGACCTCTAACCCGGGGCGGGGCTTTGTGCTGGAGGTGGGGCTAGGCATTCGAAGGAGATGGAGCGCTCTAGCGGATGAGAAGTAGCGGTGGAAACCCAGGCTTGGAGGCGGGGCCTGGGTGACCGGGTGGAGCGTGATTCCCCTGCCAGAACCCAGCTTCCAGGGCGGGGCCTGAGGCCCGGGTCCCAGCCTCTGGGGTCGGGGTCCGGATCCTGGCTCTGCAGCTCCCAGACGTACAATGCTGAAGAGGTGGAGTTTGTCTTTGCGGTGGACGACGAGGGCGAGACCATCAGCAAGATCGATATCGACACTGAGGCCTATACTGGTTAGGCCCCCCTCCTGCTCCGAAAAACCCGCTTCTAGACGTGTCCCGAGAGGGGACTTGCACAGTGGGGCTGCCCTGGGCCCTCGATGCTGGGAATGACTTTGACAACCCTGCTTTAACTTGAGCCTTCCCTGAAATCATTCTTGATTGTCGGCCTAGTACTCCTTCCTCCATTGTGGTGGTTCCGTAAGCTCCCTGGGAACGCCCCTTTCTGACCCAATTACCAGTCCACCTGCCCTAGCCCAGATGGCTTTCATCCTCTCCTCGCCTGGAATTGCAGGCCCCCCCACCGTCAGATGTGGGGACGGAGAGCAGAGGAGGGCGCCACATTCCCCGAGAGCCAGCTGACCGCGCCTCCCGTCCCGCAGAGAACGGCGAGTGGGCCATCGACTTCTGCCCCGGGGTGATCCGCCGCCACGACGGTGACTCTCCGGGTGGCCCAGGGGAAACTGACGTCATCTACTCGCTCATTATTCGTCGGAAGCCGCTATTCTACGTTATTAACATCATCGTGCCCTGCGTGCTCATCTCGGGCCTGGTGCTGCTCGCCTACTTCCTGCCCGCGCAGGGTATGGAGTCGCCCAGACCCCAAACCCGGGCCCCCTCCTGGGGGGCGGGGCCTGTCCTCACCAGGCACTCCCTCCAGCCGGCGGCCAGAAATGCACCGTTTCCATCAACGTCCTGCTCGCCCAGACCGTCTTCTTGTTCCTGATTGCCCAGAAAACCCCCGAGACATCTCTGAGCGTGCCGCTGTTGGGCAGGTGAGGGGCGGAGAGGATCCCGGCAGTGGCTACGCGGGGCGTGGCTAGCGTGAAGGGCGGGGCCAGGCGAGCACGGGGCGGGGCCAGGGGGTCTCGGTGGAGAGGTCAGGGCCAATACCTAAGGACTCCGAGTAGCCTTAACTATATGGTCCCCACCTGGACTTTATTTGGACGTGGGGCAGGGCTGGGATCGTAGTGGGTTCGTCGGTCCCCCGTCCTCTGCAGTGCTGCTGGACGCCAACTTGAGGTCTCCGGAGTATCTCTGCTGGGGGTGGGCCGGCTCAGTGCCACCCAGCCGGGACGCCTCTGGCCCCCAACTCTCCCCTCATCTTGAACTCACCGGTTCCCCAGGGGTTCCGAGGTCCAGCTGGCGTTGCCACTGTTGCAGGAATGAGGCGGATCCCTGTAGATCTCGTCCACACAGGCACAGCCAGGCCCCCTGGAGCAGGAGCCGGGCGCTCGCGCCTGCTGCAGCCCCCACTTGCAGAGCCCCCTGCCCCGCGGCCTGGGCTACCCGGGCCAGGGCTCCACCCGGATCCCCAGCGTCTGGGCCCGGACTAGGGCCGCCGTCTAGTCGCCGTAGCTCCTGCTGCACCCACAGGGCTGAGATCTGTAGAGGGGATACAGAAGTTGGTGGGAATGCAGAGGTCTCTGATCCTCGATCCCCTTCCCCGACTCCCTCCTCTGCGCCCCCCCGCCCGGCGCCCCACCTCTAACAAGGTGGCCCCGAAGTTCACTACGCTGGCCGCGGCTTCTCTTATCACTAGCCCCAGGGTGGGCTTCTGGGCAGGCAGGTTCTCCGGCTCTCGAGGCTCCAGGGACTTCAGTTCTCTGAACCTCTGCTCCAGATATTCATGGGCTGCGGCCGCAACGAGCTCCAGGGAAGACAGAAGCGGGGGCTGGAGGGCCACCTGGAAAGGCACAGGGGCAGCGGGGTCATCGGGACATAGGGCAGAGGTCACCGGGGGGGCGCTGGAAACCTTCCCAGAGCGTCTCCAGGTGCACCCCTTACGGGTATCCGTGTAGGCGCACCTCCGTGGAGCTGTGGAAGTGGTAGACCCACAGCAGGGTTTCCAGGGAACTGGGGGTCCCCTTCATGGTTGCCACTGGCCGTGCGAGGGCGGGGGGAAAGACCGGGCCGGGGGGCGGACCGTCTGGCCCCGCCATGAGGAGCTGCTCCACGCCTGCGGAGAGGTGCGTTTGTGAGGTCAGAGGACCTGTGGCCTCTCTGTGGCTCGTGGGCAGCGGGGAGGCTGTGACATCACGAACTCTGGGCTCCTCAGGTACCTCATTTTCGTCATGGTGGTTGCCACACTCATTGTCATGAATTGCGTCATCGTGCTCAACGTGTCATTGCGGACGCCCACCACTCACGCCGTGTCCCCGCGGCTGCGCCACGTAAGCACCAGGTGGATTGGCTTGGGGCAGGAGGTGGGGCTTCAAGCTAACGTCGCCCCGCCCACCCCAGGTGTTGCTGGAGCTGCTGCCTCAGCTCCTGGGCTCCGGCGCGCACCCCGAGATCCCCCGGGCTGCCTCGCCCCCAAGGCGGGCGTCGTCCCTGGGCCTCCTGCTCCGCGCGGAGGAACTGATACTGAAAAAGCCGAGGAGCGAACTCGTATTTGAGCAGCAGAGGCACCGGCACGGAACCTGGACCTGTGAGTGGACTAGCCCGAGTGGGCCAAGGGGGGCGCCTTCAAGGGCGAGGCTCTTGATCACCCACCCCGGGTCGCCCCCACCAGCTACCCTCTGCCAGAACCTGGGCGCTGCCGCCCCCGAGATCCGCTGCTGTGTGGATGCCGTGAACTTTGTGGCTTCAAGCACGCGGGACCAGGAAGCCACTGGCGAGGTGGGGAGGGAGCACCGAGGTGGGGTGGGGCGCTGGGGGCCCTCGCCATCCCTGACTCTTGCGCAGCTGGCTCCTGCAGCTTTTAGGGACTCAATTTGTGCCCACCCCTTCCCCAGGAGGTGTCCGACTGGGTGCGCATGGGGAAGGCCCTTGACAGCATCTGCTTCTGGGCCGCTCTGGTGCTCTTCCTCGTGGGCTCCAGCCTCATCTTCCTTGGGGCCTACTTCAACCGAGTGCCCCAGCTGCCCTACCCACCGTGTATGTAGACCTGAGGCCACAGCCACACCGACAAGAATTCCCACCCATCTCCAGGAGGATATTTGAAAAACACCTTGCTACCACTGCTTTATTACTATCCGTTCCCACTGCCAATGATAAATCTGTACTCAGCTTCACAAGGAGTCATGTGTGTGCACATGTGTGGGTCCGGCCACCTGGCTGGCATCAGAAAGAGCTGCAGATGGTGCAGGCAGTCTCTCGCATGTCAACCCTCCAGAAAGCAAGAACCACTCTCACTTCCGTCTTCCTGACCTCCCAGTTTTTCTTGGGCCCCAGTCCCATGTGATCCTCTAGCCCTGTGAGCCTCTCAGAGGCTAAACAGGAGAGACCCCGTTTGCAACACTTGCACATCGAGAAGCTGAAGCCAGGCACCTCTGTGGTCTGGCCAGGCTGGAGTGGCTAGGAACCAAATGGTCCCAGCTCAAGGTCCACAGGTTTAAGGCTGAGGATGCCTGGGCCTCCCCTTAGTTGTTTCTTGTAGGTTCTTAGCCCAGCACTGCCCATCCGCCCCATCTCCACCAAGACTCAGGGACTGCAGATTCCCAACCCCTCCATCCCAGCCATGTCGGTGGGCCCTGGCTAGAACCCGGGATGATGAGAGAAAACAGAGTAACCTAGGTCCTGAAGTGGTGGGAGCTGGTTGAATTGTCTTTATTAACAAACGAGATCTCCAAGGCCACTACATTGAGGAGGGGTGGGGGCAGGGAGGGGGCGGGCTACTTGCTGCTCACACTATATACAGATGCAAGCAAGGGAGGGAGAGGGTGAGAGCTCCCTGCTCCCCGCTCCACCGGGGAAGGGCAGAGGCTAGAAGAGATGGGGGTTGTAAAGGGGTAAATGTTTTGGCTGGCGGGGTCCCCCCTCCATTCCCTGGGGTTTGGGGGGAGGGTAATCATTAAAGTGCTTTCAGAAAATGAGGAAATGGTCCCTGCCCCTGGAGTGGCTGGTGACCCCCCCTAAAACCTAGGGCCCAGTGACCCCCCCCAGGGTCTGGTACATTCAAGGGGGGAGCCGGCTCCCCTGACGTGCAAATGATGGGGCCCAGGGCCCTGCCAAGTCAGCAGCAGTGGGGTATGGGGTCCAAGCCCCAAGCACTCTCCTTGTAAGTGGAGAAAGGGGGGTGGGGCTAGGCCCACTCAGTTCCTGGTAAGGGGAAGCTGTGCCTCTCCCTGGAAGTTGGGACAGGCACAGTTTTGGGGAGAGAACATGTTGGGGCAGAGGATGGTCACGTGATCACAAAAGCATCAGGGGTCAGAGGTCACGTTCCCAGCAGGCTCCAGTGAATCAAACCAGTAAAAGCAAAAGCCCAGGGAGGGAAGAGAAGGGTGGACCAGGGAGTCTGGCTGTGGGGGGTGAGCTGGTCCACAGAGGCCAGCCCAGCCCAGGGTCCCGTCACCAGTTCATGATGCAGTTACGGTTCAAGGTCATGAAGTAAACTTGGCTGCTGCCCCCGGAGCGGACCGAGGCGAAAAATACCTGGGTGGGGAGGAGAAGAAGTCACCAGGGTGAGTGGGGCAGCCAAGGTGGAGGTGCCTCAGTTAACTGAGAGGAGGGAGAAACTGCAGGATTTAGTCCCGCAGAGTGCCCCCATCCCCTTCCAAAAGGCAGGACCATGTGGCATGAAGGAGCCCAGACTTCTTAGAGATTGAAGGTGAGGGAAGGGCAGGCTGCCTCTCAGGAAGACCTATAACCACCCCTCCCCCAGCTCTGCCCAGGCGCCCAGGTAGGGGTGGGGATGGGGCCCACGCTGTGCAGGAGCCTGGGCGGCTTATCACTCCCACCTTGTCGTTCCGCTCACACAGGAACTTGAGCCTCTGGGCTCGTTTGTGCATGAAGACCCCATCCAGGTGGCCCGTCTCCACAGAGCGGATCTCAATGGCTTTCTCTCCCCAGCCCATGATCTGGTTGGAGCAGATGTAGGCTGGGGGGGGAGCAGAGAGGGGTGGTGGGCTGCAGCCCGGCGGGCTCGGGGACACAGGCCAGGGGGGCAGGCCCCTCACTCACCCACAGAGGTGGGCATCTCTCCCCACTGCAGCACCACGTCCTTGATGATCCGGCCGTACGTGTTGACGTAGACGCCCTCGTCCTCGTAGCACAGCAGCATCTCCATGCCGTCCGTGTTGGGGAGGAAGATGATGGCGTGGGGCGTGATCTGGCTCTGGATCTGGGGAGGAGAAAGTGGGTGGGAGGCCCCAAGGCTGGGCCCAGGCTGGGGGCCCCACTCTGCCTGCAGCCCTGCCAAGCTTACATGCACAGGGATGTAGATGTCGTAGCTGTTCCCCGAGTCCACATCCACAGCGTGGAAGCCGGCGCTGGAGCCATAGATGACCTTGAGCCGCTGGCCCTCCTCTACGGTCAGGTCCACCAGCAGAGGGCGGTGCGGGAGGTCAGCGAAGGACTGGGGGGGAGAAGGGGCTCAGGGAATGTGGGCAGAGGAGCCAGACCTTGGACCAGTGATGGAAGTTGAGGCTTGAGTTACCTTGAAAGCCATGAATTTGTGGTAAGGTTTGGGGGCCCAGGCATACACCTCCACAGAGTTCTTCAGGGCGATGACCAGGAACTTGATGCGTTCGTATTTCACTAGGGGCAGGAAAAGGGGGGATGCAGGCGCTTCCCTGCTTGGGCTGCAGCCCCTCCCCTGAGTCTGTCTACACCCCCAACTGCAGGCCCCCCCATCTCTGGCCTTCAAGGCTTTCTCAGCCCAGGACCCCGTCTCTTTCTCTCTTCTCATAAACAAATGTGCCCTGGCCACTGTGTTGTGACCTCCTCACCCACTCGGTAGTGCCCGCAGCCCTCCATGTCCCCCACAGTGGTCCAGCCTTGCTTTTTCTCCACTTCCGGATCATTGTGCAGAATCTTGTTCCGGAGCCAGGACAGGTAATACACCCGCAGTTTGTTCCTTTTCCCTGAGGAACAGAGAACCCTCGCTGGAGGCCCAGCCTCCACTTCCCCACCATCCTGTGTGGACCTCAAGGGGTGAGAAAGTGGGGGGCCCATCTTCCAGTTCCTGTCCTGGGGCAGCCCTCCCCTCGGCACTGAGCCCTCCTCCTGGCCACCGCCTTCCCCCCAACCTGAGATGGTGATGAGCAAGTTGAGTCCCTCCAGCACGTCCATCTGCTGGAAGCGCCGCCGCCCAATGAGTCCATACACCTTGCCTTGCCCGCTGCGGTCCAGCAGCATCAGCCCGTTCTCCGTGCCCACCAGTAGGTTGACCCCTGCAAGAGGAGCCCTTGGGCAGATGAGAGGCAGAGCCAGGCCCTCGCCTGACCAGGAGCACGGGGGCACACCAGGCCCCTCTTTTCCTTCCCCACCTTGGCTTACCCCAAAGGGCCGCACAGAGGATCTCAGAATTGAACCGCTTCTTGTACTTCCGAATCTCGGGGGTTTCGCTGTGGGCCCGGGTGTTGGTGGGGTTCACATTGACCACAGAGCCTTTCCTCACATCGTACTGTAGCTGATCGAGCCGACTGCCCTCTCCACCCACCAGGGCTGCGGGAGGAGGAGAGGAGAAGGGAGTGGGCTGAGTCCTGTCACTCTGTCTCACTGTATCCCACGCTCCAGGATACTCCGAACCAAAAGGAAAGACTAGGGAATGGACCAGGTGCCTGGAGGAGTCTACACAGGGCCAGAAGGCCTGGCAAAGCCCTCGCTCCCTCATGCAGGTCCCTGAGTCACCTCTGAGCATTCTGCCCTGCCTTGAGTCAAGGCGGCCCCAGAAGCCCTTACTGCCTTCGCGCCAGGGCAGGTGCGGGCCATAGGGGAGGCTGTGAGCACTCAATGAAGCCTGTCATCAGAGGCCACCTGACCCCTCCCCAGGCCTCCTGTCTCACCTGTAATGGGAATGGTGTCCCCACTGCCTCCGGGCTGGTAGATCCCCAGGTCCACAAACATTGTGAACGAGCTCTTGCCGGGGGCTTTTACCAGCCCACGAGACTGGTACTGTGGAGTGAGGGTGGCAGTGAGGCAAACATGCCAGACCCCAGCCCGGGCCCACCCCTCCTGTTGCACCCTGGCCAACCAGCTCCCAGGGCTTCCCCTTGCCGACCACAGTGCCCCAGCGCCCCTGGGCCTCTTGTCCATGGCCAGTGACCTCCTCTCGCCCCATGGAGCCACCTCCACCCACTTACGTCACTGCCTCCATCCTTCAAGGGGGGGCTTTGACCTTTGCTGCTCTCAGTGGGCGAGTGGCTGGGCTGGACCACGTCTGGCAGGTTTGTGTAGCCGTTGCTGTCGGCGTGCAGCAGGCTGCGCTCCTCCTCAGGGGTCTAAAGGAACAAAGGGAAGGGGGCCAGTGCTGGGGCCGAGGAGGGGCAGGGCAGGCTGGAGCAGAACGGGAGAGGAAGGGTACTCACTCGCTGGACCACCATGGTGCCACCCCCGTAGGGGGTCTGGGGCCCGGCTATCTCCTCCACGTCGTGGACCACCATGGTGCTGACGCTGTCTGTGTCTCCATCGCTGCTATGGAGAGAGGAAGGTCAGGAGGCCCTCCGGGCCCTGCCTGTCACCCAAGTGCCACAGGGAGCCGAGGCACGGGCACCTGCAGTGTCTGCTGGCACCCAGCAGCTCCTGCCCCACAGTGGGGGAGTGCTGGCTGTCCTGAAGAGGCGCTCATCTCACAGGACAGTGAAGGACAGCAGGGGACACCAGCCCCCAGGCCTGTATCCCATTCTCTACGGAAGGGTAGGAAGAACCGGCTGGCAGTGACAGCCAAGGCCCCACAGCAGCTCCGGGATGGGAACTGCTTTCCCTCAAACTTGACCCAACACCCCCTCCCCCAGCACCTGTCTCTCAGGCGCCTCTGGCAGGGACGTGCCCCTGCCCCGGGCACCCCCATACCGGGCCCCAGGGGCGTCTCTGCTCCCCTCTGACGGCTCGCCATTGCTCTCCTCTTCCTCATCCTCGCTGCTCTCCACCTCCTCGCTGGACGACGAGTAGTCCATGGCCTTCTTGGGAGGCCGGGGGGCCTCGTCCAGGGTCCGCTCTTTCAGCAAGACGAAATCCTGCAGGGGAGGAGCTGCGTGAGGCGAGGAGGCAGGGGTGCTGCGGAGGCCGGAGAAAGGCAGGGAACAGGAGGGGCTGCCCGCGGCCCTGCTCACTAACCTCACCAATGGCTCGCTTATAGCTCTGGGAAGGGCCGCGGGGGAAGAAGGGCAGCCAGGAGGAGGCAGGAGAGAGGGTAATAAAGGTTAGTAACTGGGAAGGGCCACCCTGTTAGCCCACAGACCCTCCGGCCTCAGACTAATGATGGCCCTGCCCCTGGCGCCCAGCTCTCTGGGGCTCCAGAGGCTCCACAGTGGCCCCCAGGTCCCAAACCATGAGAAGACGGGAGGGGGCCACCTGATGACTTACTGCGGGCCGGCCTGGCCGCGAGCGGTGGTCATCAGGCTTGGCTTTGTTTCCAGGGGAGAGCACAGGGGAGCTGTCCAGTTTGGAGGAGGCTAGATGTGGCAGGGTGGGGGAGAAAGGAGGTCACTGACACTGGCCTAGGGTCTGGCCTCACGTCCAGCCTGGTAACCACGCTGCCCAGTCCAGAGCTGCCAAAGGTGTGGTCCACCCTGGGGAGACTGACCCCGGAGCTGGGCTCACATACCTCCCACCCGGTTCCGCTCCAGCGAGCCAGCTTGCGGGAGGTGCCCGTGAGAGGCCGGGAGGACGCTGTCTGAGCGTTCCCAGCCAGGGTCGCTCCTCCTGAGGTCGGGGTTACTGTGGGAGGGGCGGAGGCAGGGTCAGGGCAACGGGGTATCCGCGCCCCGGGAGGCTGAGCTGCACCGCAGAGGGAGCCATCACCAGGAGGGACAGGTGGCAGAAGTGAAGGTGGGAGGGAGCAGGGGGGGGACAGCTCCATTACCTACAGGCGTTGGGCGGGCCGGGGGGCGGAGCGGGGGGCCCTGGAGGCTTGGGGCTGCCCCGCTCTGCCCGCCTTTGCAGATAGATTTGCCAGGCGGAGTTGCTGCGAGGTCTGTGGAGGGAGCACAGGGTGCCGGGGCGGGGCGGGGCGGGGGCTGAGGTGACTGGGGCGGGGCTCGCCCACCCCTAAGTGGGCAACCTGGCACACTGCCCTCTGCCACCCGCCCCAAGCCCTAGGCTGCCACCCGCCCCCAGCCAGGCGTTACCTAGCACGGACCGCCTGCGCTGGCCGGGACCCTCCGGCCCCACTGGTGTTAAGGGCAGTGGCGATTGATGAGGTCCTCTGAGGCACCTGAGGAGGGAAGGAAGGGGTCAGGGCTCCGTGACAGCACAACAGACACCAGGCCCCTCTTAAGAGACCCTGGAAGGGGCGCCCCCCCACCGTGATGGAGAAGCAGACTTAGGTTGGGGAAGCTGATGATCTCTGTCCAAGGTTCATGAGCGGGGGAGACAGCAGAGCTGGGATCTGGCCAGCAAGTCTGCCCCTGGTGCTCCCTGAACCCCAGGGGCCTCTTCTGCTCCCACACACGCCATGGAATCACCTGGACACACTCGCATGCCGGCCCGCCCACCAGACATTAGGGTGACCCCTGCGGGATGGGCCAGGCCGGACTCCTTACCCTTCTATTCCCTCCAGACACCCAAGCTCGTGTCCACCTCGCCCGCTGACCACTCCCGCTCTATCCCCCCAATTTCTCTGCCCTCTTCTGGCTCTGCAAGGCTGCCCTTACCTTTGGAGGGGCCTCATTATCAGGCCGGACCCAGGCTGGGGGGTTCGGGCTGGGGCCAGGCCCTTCGGAAGTGGGGTCTGAGTTCTGCCGGATGACAGCTCCTCGGGCACTCGGCGTGGCGGTGGGTGCGGGCACAGCGGGGTCAGGGTCATGGGAGGCGGGGAAGGCAGCCAGGTTTCGGGTGGGTTGGTCCTGCAGGGACTGGGAGCGGGGTACAGGCGCTGCATATGGCTTCAGTGGGACCCGGTGTGCCACCAGGCTCTGCGGGGAGAGACCAGGGAGGGTGGGCCGCCTGCTCTGTGGCACGCCCCCACCTGGGAGCTGGGGCCTGGGCAGGGAGGAAGGGGCAGGTCAAGCCTCTGAGTTCCAACTATCCATCGGAAGGGGCTCCTGGAGCCCAAGAACAGGTAAGACAGAGAGAGAGACGTGTGCCTGTCTCTGCCCGCAGGTCCTGAGGTCTGTGCCCCCTGGCTCTGGGCATGAGCATGTGTGTATACACGCAAGGCACCCCCCACCCCCGTATCTGTGTGTGAAGACAGGAACAGGGAGAGACTCACCTTGTGGGGTCCCTCCTGGGGCTCCACCGGCCTCTGCATAGGAGGAGTTTGGGAAAGGGGTCCTGGGGGCCCGGGGGAGGCCTGGGGGACGGGGGGCTCAGGCCCTGTGCTGCCTGGCTTGCTCTTGGCCAAGGGAGAGTTCTGCTGTTTGTTCATCCTTGTTCTCTCTTCCACCTGTGATGCGACAGGACGCCAAGCACGATGGCTTTTGTCCTGTTCTCAAGTCACGTCCGGACCTCTCCAGCACCGCCCAGACGCAATGCCTGCCCTTTGCCCTCCCGAGGGCCTCCCACGCGCAATGACTGAGTCTTAGACAGCACAGGAGGCACTGAGTACCTCTCGGGCCCAGGCTGGCTTGTCGGCAGGGTTGACGCCCCGACCGTAGTGATACAGGGGCTTCCGGTCCCCGGGCAGGATCTGCTGCTGTTTCTGAAGCTGCTGCTGCTGCTGCTGCTGCTGCAGGGACTTGAGGTAGGCATGCTCCTGCTGCAGCTGCCTCTGCAGGCGCTCGGACTGCCGTTGCTCCTCCAGCTGCTTCCGCTTGTATTCCTGGGCCCAAGTGTAGGGAGAGAGGGCTCAGCAGGGTGGACCCTGGAAGCCAGAGCAGGCACGCCCTTGCTCTCCTCCAACTGCCTAGAGAGGAGAGGTCTCTTCCCTTGATGCCCGGGTGACCCCTTCCCCTGAAGTGCTCCCGTCCCACTGCGGTGGAGATGCTCTGAACGCGCGTCTTCCCAGGGGAAGCTGGGGACCCCGTTACCAGCAGCAGGGCCTGTTCCTGGAGCAGCTGTTGCTGAAGGATCTCGAGCTGTCGCTGCTCCTCCTCTAGCCTGTGACGGATATACTCCTGGGGGGCGGGGTGGGGGGCAGAGGGCAGGGAGAGAGGGAGAGGCGGGGGAGGGTGGGGGGCAGCAGCGGCGGCGAAGGAGTTGGAGGATGGGGTCAGCGGGGTGAGGATGAGGAGGAGGCCGAGGTGGGGGGTGGGGGAGAGTAAGAGAGAGGCCAGGGTGGGATGAGCCCCACGGAGGCAGGGAATGAGGGGGACACCGGGGCGGAGGCCCCATGAGGGAAGGTGCAGGGGGCAGGAGTCAGGGCGGGGGGCAAAGAGATGGGGAATGAAGGCACAGAGACAGGAGGAGGGCAGGGAGCCGGGGTGGGGGGTTGAAGGGTGGGAGAAAACAGAGAGAGAGAGTGAAGCTGGAAAAGATAGGAGGAATTCCGGGGGAGGGAGAGAAGGGGAAGGGGCCTGGGGGGCAGGGCAGGCAGGCAGCAGGAGCAGGAGGGGAGGCCAGGGTGGGAAGGGGTGAGGCCGGTGTGCACTGGGGGCGCTGTACCTGCTCCCGCTCGGCCTGCCGTCGCTCCTCCTCCCGCCGCAGGGCCTGCATGTCCTCCAGCCGCCGCTGCTGCTCCTTCTCCTGCAGCTTCCGCTGCTCCCGCTCCCGCCGCTGTTGCTGCAGGCGAGGGGACAGGCAGCCTGAAGGACCACAGCAGACCCCGGGCAGCACTGCACGCGGAAGCAGGGACCCACCTCAGCCCGCTTCTGTCCCTCCTGGGCTAGGCTCCATCTCGTTGGGGATGGTGGTGAGAGCGGGTGGCTTCAACTTGCTTCTACAAACCTACCTACCCTCACACGAGAGCCCACAGGGGCCTGGCTCGGGAGGAGCTGCTGTCTAAATGGCTGTGGGCTTGGGATGGGAGCTGCCAAGAGGAGGGGGCCTAATTGGATAAAACCGTCCGCTATCCATTCCGTCACCAAACAGACAAAACCGAGTCCACAACAGTGTCCCCCATGTCCCAGCTACTGGCCTCTCAAATGAACCCTAACAGTCAAAGGGAGTGGGCTGCAGTGGCAGCTTTCAGCCACAAGAGGGGACCAGGTGCCTGTGCACAGAAATATGACTTAGCAAGGGACCCTGGGCAACATCAGTAGGCCAGGTCCCATTCACTTAATAACTTTCACAATCTTTCTGCCAAAAAATAAATAAATAAAAGGAGGAAAGAAAGAAAGAGCACAAGCCCTAAAGATACATCAGGCCTTCTCCAGGAAACACCTTGGTAGACAGATTTTGGTTACTCTGCTACCTGAAAGCCATATTTATTAATAATAATTTGTACTAGGCTCTCTTGAGCAGCCTTTCTTGAAAATTATTTTTCGCTCAATGAAGACAGGGGCCCACTTTGGGGAGCAGTACACAGGCAGTGTGGAGGCTTCCACCTATCTCCTGCTGCTTGAAAATGAAAGTCACTCAGTTGTGTTCAACTCTGTGACCCCATGGACTAAACAGTCCATGGAATTCTCCAGGCCAGAATACTGGAGTGGGTAGCCTATCCCTTCTCCAGGGCATCTTCCCGACCCAGGAATTGAACCGGGTCCTCCTGCATTGCAGGTGGATTCTCTATCAACTGAGCTATCAGGGAAGCCTACTGCTTAGATAACTTTTAAATTAAGCTCAGCCCTCCATGAACTTTGGATCATGTAATTATTTCAACGAAAATCCCATCATTTAAGGCAAAATTTTAACCAATCTATAATGTCTCTTCTTCCTCACCGTGCCCCCTGCAAAATAAATACCTTTATACACACATACAAAGTATTTTTTAAACTGGGATTTTAAAAACTGCAGCTACTTAAAAATAAGATTCTCTATTCATTAAAATTAATTTCTGCCATCCACCTCCAATTAGTGCGCTGGACAAGCTTGTAGGAAGCAAATCTAAGTCCCAACAACCATAAGTAAAAGGAGGGCCTTTCAAGGGATCTTATTCACCTACAGACTGGGCACCTGCTGGAGGGACAGGTGCCCAGGACATGGAGGGGTTTGAGCAGAGACCCTCAGCCTCCCCGGGTCTGAAGGGAAACAGAGCAGGCAAACCTCAGAGCTGAGGTTTACATACAGACACGAGGAAGGCGAGACAGTGGCTTTTTGGAAAACTCCGCTCTGAAGGGATGCTGAGGATACCACCACCCACAGTGGGGTGGTGGGTGCCTTAGGGGCCCCTCAGAGAGGACAGAGCCCTTCCCTGCAAGTCTGAAGGCGGGGGGCTGGCCCCCTTCGCTCCCTCTTCTTCATGTTGCCCTAAGCGCACCGGCGCACCAGCAGTGGGACCAGGACCTGGTCAGGTCAGGCCTTTCCAGGAGGACCCGCCCCTCGACGTGCCCCGCCCCCACACCTCCTCAACCCGCCGCCGCTCCTCCTTCTGCTCCTCGATGCGCCGCTGGCGCTGGTGCAGGAGGTGTTTGATGTGCGCCTCCGGGTCTCGCTGTTGCTGCTGCTGCAGCTGCTGCTGCTGCTGCTTTAAAGCCTCCGAGTTGCTCTTGTTCTCCTGCTGGAGCCTGAGGAATTCCCGGCGGAGGGTCGACTCCCCCGGCACGTTCATGATGGAGCTGGGCAAGATAGTACACGGGAGTATCCGGGTCAGAAGCCACCCTCCCCGCTGGGAGCCCTGAACACGTGCTTCTGCAAACCAGACGAGACCTGTCCCCCCTCTGCCCCGCCTTGGGCCCGCACTCCTTCAACACCCCAGCCTGCAGCCCTGAGTTCCCTCCAGCTCCTGCATTTGTTCCGTTCGGTCTCAGCACACGGGGCTTCCGTCCCATGGGTCCACCTATCTGTGTCCACCACCTCCAGGCTGAGTCCCCAAGCCAAGGGCCACTGTTGTCCCTCGGACGGTGACGGTCCCCCACCTCCGCCTGCCAGGCCCACCTTGGCTCCCCTTCCTCTCCGTGGCTGTCGTCCTCCTCTTCGCTGCCGCTGTATTCGTATTCCGTCTCCTCTGCAGGGGGTAGATCACTGCTGTTTCTTCACCCAGTGCCCCAGACCCCACCCTGAGCTAGGGAAACCTTAGATGGGGATAACCAGGAAGGTCTGACTGGATGGCACGCCTCCTTGGAGCAATGGGGGTGACAGCGGGTCCCAGGTTTGGGCCTTGACAGAGATGGGGATAGGACCCCACGGTGGGCGGGATGTGGGTGCGAGGTGTCCGCGCATTCACACATGCCCGTGAGCAGTTCTAGACCTCCCCACCTAAGGTGGAAAAAGCCCTCTGGGGTTGGACGTTTGGGAAAGAAGATCTCCTTGGACAGGGAGAGCTGGGCCTGGAAGGGGGCCTGAGGGCGAGCCAGGGCTGGTGAAGAGAAGCAGGCGCGGCAGACCCTCCCTGCCTCCCCGCCCACTGACCTTTCTCGCCTCGCTTCTTCCGGGATCTGTCGATGTGGTCCTTGAGCTGGATGCGGACCTGCCGCTCGGTGGGCTGGTCGCGGATGAAAGGGAACTTGAGCAGCTGCTCGGTGGGTGGGCGGCTCAGGTAAGCCTTGATGAGACACGTGTCAATGAAGTCAATGAACTTCTTAGACCTGGAGAGGATGGTGGCTCATGTCGGAAAGGGGGTGGTTCCAGGAAGAAGGGGGGATTCGTTCATCCAAAAGTCACCCACTTACCTCCCATCTCCCCATGTCCCCCACACCAGGTGCTCCCCACCCACCCCCTCTTCTGCAGTGCAGACCCAGGCCTGGGGGTAGGGGGTAAGGTGGAGGCCTTGTTTGGGGGGGCCTCCTTGCTAAACTCCAATCCCCCGAGACCTACCATTTCTTGGACTTGAGCCTGGGTGGTGGGTTCCGGGGGATGAGGAAGAGGGCTCGCATGGGGTGCATGTCACACAGAGCTGGAACACAGAAGAGGCACCATCAGCTGGTCTCACAGGCCTCCCATGACCCCACCTCCTCCCTACAGCTCCTTCTGGGCCCTCCCTTTGCTCCCAAACCCTGCACTTACGGGGGGCTCCCTCTGCCATCTCGATGGCTGTGATTCCTAGAGACCAAATGTCACTCTGCAGAGGCACAAAAAGAGGAACAGGTGAACGCTGCTGACCACTAACTCCCCTCTCCCACTATCCCCAGCCTCTCCTCCCCGGGTTGCTTCCTGGTCCATACCCTTCCTGAGGCTCCTCTGCTCCAACCCTTACTGTCCTCCAGCTCCCCAACCCTCCCCATCCGTACTTTCCTGGCCACAAACCCTTCCCTAGCCTCTCACTGCTACCACAACCCTGGGCCTTCATTTCATTCCCCGACCTGCTCAAGCTCCCAATATTTTCAACCTGCCCATTGCCCTCATCTCACTTCCTACCCTTGGCTGCCTCCCCGCCCATACCCTGTAATCGTAGGTGGCATCAGGGTTCTCATCACAGGCGATGACCTCGGGGGCCATCCAGTAGGGGGTCCCGATGAACGTGTTCCGCCTGCCCACAGTGCGGTCCAGCTGTGCGCTCACCCCGAAATCCACTGGGAGGGCAGAGGCAAAGGCCATGACGGAATGCTGCACCTGCGGCCCACTCTGGGCTGTTCTGTGCTAGCCCCACCCAGCCACCTCTTCACCCCATCAGCATCCATCCCAAAGGCCCTGACCTAGTCTTCCTGTGTCTGGGGGAGAAACTAGGGTGAAAGGATCAAGGGACAGCATTCCAGGCAGAAGGGGCCAAACAAGCCCATCTCCCCAGAGGGGCTGGCGCAGCACCCGGACACACCAGGGAGCACACAAAAAGCTTCTCCAGTGGTTTTCAGCAGAAGGCGGGGAGCAAATCCCCCAGCCCGTAGACAGGTGGACTTGAGCAACTAGAGGGAATGAACAAATGGGACCCCAACTCCGTGCTAGAGGTCAGAAGGCGTCAGCGTACCTAGCTTGACCTCGGCATTCTCTGTCAGCAGCACGTTCTGCCCCTTGATGTCTCGGTGGATCACCTTGTGGGCGTGGAGATGGGCCAGACCCTGGGGCAGGAGGGGTGGGGGGAAGTATTCTTGGTGTTAGAGGACAAGGATGTGAGTCGAGGGGCCGGGGAGGCACCTGGCTGGGCTGGGCTGGGGGAGCTGTCCCTCTCCACCTGGGAGCCAGGAGCCCAGGTAAAGGCTCAGCTTTGAGGGGAGTGTCCTCAGACTGGAGGATCCAGCTGCAGGGCCCCAAGCTAAGGGCAGAGCTGGGAACCAGAGGCGCGGGGTCCCTCTGAGGGTTCTCCACCCGCACTCGCATCAGGCCATCTGTTCCTTCAAGGGGGCACAGTTCCAGCTCCTTCCCTGTGAGTGCAGGGAAGGCCTGCTTCCAGGGAGATGGGAGGAGGAGGCAGGGAGGGACCTGGCGCTCACCCGGAGAATCTCCCTGCAGATGTAGGCTATACAGTCCTCCTTCAGGGCGTTCCCTTTTGTGTTCTTCACCAAGTCAGTTACAGAACCAGCACCACAGAACTCCATCACCAGCTATGGTCCCCGGGAGGCACCGGAGGGAAAAGTATCTGTCAGGCAAGGCCTCCTTCCCGTGCCAGGCCCCTGGGGAAGACTGGAGTCCTTGGGTCAGAATTGGTATGAGCTGGAGAGCAGGGGCCATGAGACCCCTAGTAAAAGCCACAGAACTTGGTAAGATTAGGAGAGAAAGGGGAAGGAGACACAGCTGGGAGACACAGGGCAGGTGGGCTGAAGGAGGTGATGGTCTGGGCCAGAAGAGGACCCCAGGGAACCCCTGAACTTGCAGACAGAATGACATAGGTTTGTGCATTTTCCCTGTTTAAGGGGCCAAAGCTTCCATCAGATCCTCACTGGGACCCATAAAGCCCAAACAGTGAGTGAAGAGCCACTGCTCCAGAGCAGGTGTCCGGCAATCTATGGCCAAGAGGCTGAGCATGATTTTTACATTTTTAAATGGCTGAAATAAAAATCAAAGAAGAATCACATGAAATTGACATCTTAGCATCTTAAATAAAGCTCTTTGGAGTCAAGGGACATTCCTGTTTTCATCTCTGCATTGTCTAAGGCTGAGCTGAATAGTTGTTAGAAGCTTATGACCTGCAGAGCCCCAAATATTTACCGTCTGGCCCTTCAAAGGAAAGGCTGGCCAACCCTTGAGAGAGACAAAAAAGGGACTCAGAGTCAGCAAGTCCCAAGGTCTGCTAGAGAGACAAGACAGAGCTCAGGGGCTACCAGAGAGCTGCAGAAGGGAAACTGAGGCTTCAGCACAAAGTCTGTAAACAGGCCAAGCAGAGGCCGGGAAATGAGAAGAACTCCGGCCAGCCGGCACCTCTAAGGACTCAGAGCAGAGGCCAAACAAATCCCGGGGGATCAGTACGCCTGTCCAAATGTTTTCATTGTATGTTTCCTACAAGCTGCATCCCATGCAAAAAAAAAGGCAGCCTGAGGTACCTATATTTGCATATGCCAAAGAGGTAATTTGCACATCTGGGGCGCCCCTCCCATAGCTGGAGGGGAGGATGGGGTCCACAAGGGGGCGCCGGGTCACTACTGCTCAGCTTCTAGCCCTTAATAATCTCCCACTACACACAGCGGGTTGGGGTGTGTCTCTCCCCACCCAAAAAAGACTAAGTGCCTTGGAGGCAGGGTCCACAACTCATGATTATCTGTGCAGGGTACACAGAGGGCGCTCAGTAAGTACTTGTCTAACAACTGCTGGGAGGGGGACCTGGTCTGAGGGCCAGTCCCCCAGCCATGGCTGTGTTCCCTGCTGCCCTCTCCTCCGGGCTGGGCTGAGCCCAAGAAAGGGTGAGGCTGGGGAATTAGTGGGCAACAGCGCCCAGGCAGGGAAAGGCGATGACTCTTAGGAATGTTCCGAGCCTGGAGGGAATTTGGGGGAGGCCCCAAAGAGCTAAGCGAGCTGTGGCCGAGTAATTGGAGAGTAATCGTCCTGAGAGGCTTGTGCGCTGTTGGGAGGGGCCCGAGTCTTGCCAAAACCCACACATATTAGATGTGCTGCTTTCCCAGGAGCTGTGCTCAGAGGCAGGAGAACAGATGCATTAACTGGGGCAGGACAGGGGCGCTCCTCACCCAGAGCTGGTCGTCGTTCCCTGGGGGGCTCTTCTTGATGAAGGCCCCATAGTAGGTGGCGATGTTGCGGTGGTGAGAGTATTTTTTCAACATGTTGATCTCCTGTTTGATCTCTTCCTCCTCATCCTACGTGAATAGGGGGAGGTGAACCCTGAGAGTCCCCCCCGCAAGCCCCCTTCTCAACACTCCGACCCTCCCCTGCCCTATACGCGCCTTACCTCCGTGACGTCCATGACTTTGATGGCAGCCAGCTGCCCAGTCTTGACATGCCGACCCTGCAGGACGAAGAGCCAGGCATGGGGGTGGTCAAGTCTGCACTCGGGAGGGGCTTAATTCTGGGAGAGGCCACAATTTTTGGCTGCTTTCTTTCTTAGAAAATGCCCCTGGCTAGACACCTCAGTTTATGAGTCGGTTGTAGGAAAATCACCGCGCCTGGATTCCAAGTGCTAAGCTGGATAAAGACGAAGGGTCTCCTCTCCTGAGACACTCAAGAGGGATGAGGGAGTAACACTTGTGCTTTGTCCCAGCCTCTCTGGCTTAGACAGCCTTGTCTGAGAGCAGCGAGGGAGGGCGCCCTCTCCATCCTCAGACGGAGCAGCATGGAGCTGGGAGAGGCGGCTGGGGGAGGAGGGCTTTGGCTCTCCAGCATCTTCTATGCAAGACAGACTGCCTGGGTCCTCTCCTGATTCACCTCTCTGGACAGGAGGCCTTCCCCAGAATCACCCCCACCCCCAGACACATACACAGGGCTTTTTATTACTGTTAACAGGAGAGAGTAGACAGGGCTGAGATTTTAGGAAACTTGGAGAAACACGGGAGGGCTGACTGCTATGTGGATACCCCACCACCAGTGCGAATGGGAAGAAACTTCTTCTAGAGCGTGTCCCTGCCATTCCCCTTCTGCCCCCCTTATCCTTCCAAAATTCCTAGCAGGAGTCATCTCAGGCTCCAGTAGGAAAGTCTAAGGCTTCCTGGGGAGGAGAAAGGTGTGTGTTGGGGTGGGACTGCCAGCCCAGGGATTATTTTTATCCCCAGCAGTTTTTCACGACCCCCAAGCCCAGAGAAGCAGTGGAACACAGAGCTGCTATTTCCATGGCAACAACTAGGCAAGAGATGGGGTGATTGGGGTGGGGGGGTACACCTGCTTTCCAAAGCTTACAGAAAAGAAGGGTAAGAGGCAGGTGGGTAGTCCCAGTGACCCAGGAAACCCTGGCCCCTGAGACACAGGAGACTCGTGAAGAGGCCGAGTGCCATATCTAGAGCCGAAGCAGCCAGGCGTGTGCTCGGGGGCAGCATCCACCTTGAGTACCACCTCTCTGCTGTGGCTGCCTCCGCCGTGGAGTGTGACCGGTGGTTAGACCATGTGAAGGGCCAGACTGGCCAGGCCAAAAGCCACAGTCCCTGGTCGAGGAAATGCCACTGCTGTGGAGGCGGGGGAGGGAGGAAGCCTCAAAAGCAGAAGGCCTGCGCTCCGGCCCCAGTCCTGCTGCAGGCCGGTCAGGGGAGCTCAAGAAAGTGGGTTCCCCTCTGCTGAGGGTGCCCCCTCTAGGTCCCACCAACCCCGAGTCCTGGGTCTCCTGTGGACTCAGGAGAAGCCAAACCTGTACTTCTGAGCTCAGTCATACATGTCCCCATACCCTTCCCATTGCCTTGCGTGTCCCTGTTCCTCACCCCACCCAGCTCCAGACTGTTCCTGCCACACCCAGGGCTGGTTCTAAGCTCAGAGGTAGAGGCCAGCAAAAACACCCGCCTCTCGCTGCTTCCTTTCCTCCTGACTTTACCCCTTTCCTCTCCCTCCCTGGGCCCCCTCCTTTCCCAGGGCCCGCGGCCCCTGTAATCTCTCCAGCCCCTGTCAAATCTCCAGACCACAGCCCACTCCAGAGAGGCCCATAGGAGAGGGCCCCCTCCCGCCACACCCAGAGCCTCACCTTGTACACCTGTCCGTAGGTGCCATTGCCAACCACCTCTACCAGCTCGAAGATGCCTGCAGGGTCCTGAGGGGGCAGGGGGAGAGAGAGAATGAGGTATCAGCACTTCAGAACAGGAACACGAGCTAGAGGCGGGGGAAGGCTGTTCGACCAGGAGTTGAGAATGACTGTGTTAATGGGGCTGCTGGGGGGCTGATGGAGAGCTGCCCTTTTCCGGGACTGGGTCAGAGTTCATGTTTGGGGAGGGGAAAGCCAGAAGAAGGGGAGAGAAAACAGGGGGCAGAGCCCTGCTGGCTATTTAGACAGGCTGCTGCTTTCAGACTCAGTGACGTGACGACCTCTGAAAGCCTGTGGCCTCATCCGCACGGGGGGACACCTGAGTACCCACCTCTGGGCTGGTGGCAACTTCAAATGGGGCAACGCCCACAAAATGCTTATTAAGTCGGTGCCTGGCACAGGCATGTGCACAGTGAAAGTAAAAGCAGGGATGAGGAAAGCTAGGAGGAGCCAGAGCACACGAGCCAGCCTTCTCCCCTTTCCCAGTCCTGAGCCCAGGGCTCCCAGCATTTGGTGGGGTACAGGGATCCGGAGGAGATGGGGCGATGGAGAGCAGGGAGAGGCGGTGTGAAGGCAGAACTTTCAGTTCCCCTTGTTTGGAGCCAAGTGGTACCAGGAGAGGAGGGGCGAGGGCCCGCAGGGCTCAGACAAACGCCTCCGAAGAGGCTCATGGCCTGCTGGGCTGAGCAGCACAGCTGCAGGGAGGCCACTGGCACCCTCTGGGCAGGGCTCCTTTCTGAGAGAGGGGGATTGGGAGGTGGGGTTGTAGGCCAAGGCCTGCCCGGGGCACCCGGGGCCACAGGCAGGCTCTCCCCCACCTGCAGGATGGAGGGGAGGCACATGCCACTCAGGAAACAAACTCCCCAGCCGACACTTGTGCCTCATTGCCGACAATCCTCAAAGTATATCATATAAAACTCCTTTCTCTCTGATTTTGAAAACCAAGATAGGATTTCTGTAAAAACAACCAAAGAAACTCCCCAAACCAAACAAACCAAAAGAACGCCTCCTCCTTCACCCACTGCAGCAAGGGGACGTGGAAGGTAACCTGGATGGGCTAGAGACCAGGGAGACCCCCGTCTCAGGAACATCCTGGGAGGACCGGAAATGTGGCCTGGTTCCCGGACATCCTCGTCAGAGCCCGTGCCTCCACACTCCGTGACTATGCACTGACTTGTCTGTAAATCCTGGAAGGAAGGGACTGAATCCTCCCTGCTTACTTGCCTGTCCAGCACCTAGCCCAGGGCTTTGCAAGCAGCAGCCTGAAAGAACATTCCAGAAATGGCCAGGTTTGCAGGAGCCTTGACAGAAGCTACAGAGAGAGTCCTTCCACCTGCTCTGAAGGGGCCTGGGCTGGCCAGACCAAGAATTTCCTGGTTCTATGTTCAATTACTTAGCTCCAACTTAAGTTACTAAACAAAACCCTTGAATAGGTCTAAAAATCAGCAGGCCCCACAGGAAAGGGAGAGGGGCTGACAAGAGGTCTGCTTGAACCTGAGAGCTGCAAGGGACCTAGAAGTTATCTTATCTACCTGCAAGTCTAGACTCAGAGGCTTGAAGGGAACTCACTTCCCTGAAAAGTCTCTCCCAGAGAATGGCCTCATCCATCCTGGGGCCTCTACACTCTTAACCATCGGGAAGTCCTTTCTTCCATCTTTTTTTCTGAAATGGACGAAGACAGGAGAAGGACACATGGGCTTGATTTTCTGGTGTTCCTAATCTAAGAGGGGATAAGAGCGGCCTGGCAGAGTCACAATGACACAGCATCGTCACCTCGGATCAACACAAACAGAGGCTGCAACCTGAGCTCCCAGCCTGTCTCCTTAGACTCTGTTTGGGAGGCACCGAGGGATGAAAGGACAGCCTGTGAGGTCAGACACTCACGTTCAGACATGGATTTAATGGTCTCAAGCCTGTTTCCTGACCCCCGGCCAGGCTGACCACACTTATTGAAAGGGTTATTCTGAGAATTAAGCTGAGACTATGCGTGTGACACAGGAGTCCTGGCCCGAAACATCCTCCAGGGAACATGCTCCACGGAGGCCTGGCCCCACTCTGCTTCTCAAGGACAGCACCACCCTCACCCAAGCCCCACCTTGGCAGCATCCCCTCCCCAGTTCCTTCTCCTTTCAAGACGCCCGTGTGTCTCCTCCTCTCCATTCCCAAAGCTGCTACTCCAGGCCCATCCCTCCACCCCCTCCCTCCTGGAGTGCCTGCCTCGCCACCCTGCCTTCTGCCGCTGCCTTCTGCTTCACCTTGCCTTCCTGAGTTTGCTCCTCTACCCAGAAGGGAGTCCAAACACCTCAGCCAGATACTTAAAGT
This sequence comes from Oryx dammah, assembly GCF_014754425.2. NCBI lineage: Eukaryota > Metazoa > Chordata > Mammalia > Artiodactyla > Bovidae > Oryx > Oryx dammah. The sequence goes on along the minus strand of NW_024070192.1, from coordinate 35,661,911 downwards.
TGCCCCATCATCAGACAACCGCTAAGTACTGCCTGAGTGAGTGTCTACATCGGCCCTGCCCTGGGCCCTAATCTGGGGAGATCTGCCAAGTGACATTGTCTTCTTCCATTTATCCATTAAATATTTATCTATGTGACAAGTTCTCAGTGAGGCACAACCTCACAACCTCACTGGGGATCTCAACCGTGCTGTATGAGAACCACAGACAGCCCCTCAAGGGCCATGTGATTTTACAGACAGGCCAAGCACCCCAGCGTGGACACGTGGACACCCGGTGGTTACGCGCCATGAGAGCAATGGAAGGCACTCCAGCCTGGAGTAGAGGAAAGAGTGCTGGAGAGTGATTTCTAGGGGGACATAGCTATGTGTCCCTGAGCAAGTATTTAACTGTCCAGGGCCTCGTCTTCCTCACACAGCTAAGAGGAAGCTGGACTGGGTGATAAGCCAGCTCTGTGGTTTCAGGGGACAGAATCTGACTCAGGGTGGGAATCTCAGGCAGGCTCCCTGGAAGAGGTAGTGTCTGAGTGGTGACAAGAACTGAAGAGCAGGGAAGGCCAGGCCCTGCTGAGAGACAGCAGCTTGGGTTTGGATGTTAAGTTTCAGATGTTTGGGGATGCACAGAAGTCAGTATCTACCAGGCAGCTAGAAACAAGGGTCTGAGGAGAAAGATTTAAAGACCATTTGTGAGTGTGGGAAATGGTGTTCAGGGTAGGTGCACAGGGAATGAGGACTAGAAGGGCCAAGGCCAGCCCCTGAGGAAGGGCCACGTGCTGCACACGGGCGAGCAGAGGAACAGACACCAGAGGGGAGGTGGTCAGAGGGGACTAAGAAAAGCATCACTGGCCTTAGCACCAAGGGCCCCAATGGGCATCCCTGTGCAGACCCAGTGGTCAGAGTAGATGGCGGGGGCCGGGGAGAGGTGGGGTGATGAGGAAGTGAAGGCTCTGGGGGCAGTACCCTTGCTGGAGAAGTCCGACTTGGAGAGGAAGGGGAAAAGCAGATGACGGCTAGAGGAGGGAGCAAGGTCAGACAAGAGGGTTTTCAAAATAGGGAAGATCTCAAATACTTAAGGGAAGAGGACTAAAAAGCGACTGCTGATTCCTGACAACTTGCTGTTTAATGATATATATGGGTGCATATGTATCTATTTGTGTATAAACTGCATCAGTGGATTACAGCACTGATCAAATACCACAGTGCCATACTCAAGGATTCAGAATGCCCAGAAATACATAATACCACAGTTCAAATATGACTTAATGCATTGATCTGGCTTCAGATGTGGGCCCTTCATATATCTGCCTGTCTGCATGTGTGGCCACCCTCTTTGATGGTGATCTAGAAGGGGCATCCCCAAAGGGAAATGCTCTGCTCCTGGCCTGCCCGCCTGCACAAGGGCACAGCTCTGGAGCCTCCTCCAGCTCTTTGCTTTGGTGCTCAGACTCTGTTCTCAGCAACCTGGTTCTTGTCCAGCCAGCTGCTGGCAGGTGGAAAGGGATGGGGTCAAGGGTACAGGAGACAAATGAAGGAGGGCGAGAGAAGGACAGGAAGAAATGAGACGAGAAGAGTCGCTGCTCTGTCGAGATTAAAGACGAAGATGGGGAGCTCCATGAATACCCAGTGACTCTGACTTAGGTGATTACGTCGGAGGGAAGATTATTTGCTAAGCGGGAGCCTGGAGCCTGAATAAGGCTGGAAAAGCTTGGGAACAGATGCTAGACACGGTGCTTTAGGATATGTGAGAATCCTAGATCCTGCTCGAGATTCCAATTTAGCACTGCAGGTCTGGGGTGAGGAGAGGAATCTGTGTGTTTAGCAGATCCCCTGGGTGATTCCAACGTGGAGGTCAGTGGCCCCTTTCAGAGAGGCTGTGCTGCTTTGGGGAGTTACTAACAGGCGAAAGGAAGCATCAGGGATCTGAAAGGAGGCACAGTGGTAGAGAGCTACTGCTCTCCTACAAGGACACCGCAGCACCCCATCTGCACTGACTCAACTCATGCCCCTTTTATCTATGTCAGGGGCCAGCCCCGCCAAAAGATGACCTCTCCTGTCAGCCAAGTCAAATCCCAAGTGGTGGTGGTGGTCTTTTTTTTTTCTCCAGGAAATCACTAGCCATTCTAGCCCACCACAAGCTATCCAACCAATGAATTTCAACCTCAACTTCACACATTGATCTCATCTATTAAACTCACTGACAAGTTCAACAAGGTTGCAGGATACAAGATCAATATATGAAAACCAACTCTTATTTCTGTATACTACAATTAATGATCCAGAAAGGAAATTCCACTTACAAGAGTATCAGAAAGAATAAATCAAACCAAAGAAGTGTGAGACATGTACACTGAAAACTGTAAAACACTGTTCAAAGAAATGAAAGAAGACCTAGGTAAATGGAAAAACATCCTGCATTTACGGACCAGAAGATTTAGTACTATTAAGATCCACACATTCGGTGTACTTTTATCAAAAAACCAGGGGGCTTTTTTGGGCAGAAATTGATGAGTTTAGCCTAAAAGTCATATGAAAATGCAAAGGACCCAAGAGACAAGATGTCTTTAAAAGGAAGAATGCAGTTAGAGGACTTGCACTGCTCAACTTGAAAACTTACTACAAAGCTACAGCAATCAGAACCATGTGATACTGGCACAATGGCAGACATACAGATCAATAGACTGGAATTGAGAATCCAAAAATAAACTCTTCAATTTGTGGTCAATTGATTTTCAACAAGGGTACCAAGATCATTCAACAGTCTTTTCAACAAACTGGATATCCGTATCTAAAAGAATGAATTTGGACGCTTATGTCATACCATACACAAAAAATTAACCCAAAATGGATCATGGCTCTAAAAAGGTAAGAGCTAAAACAATAAAAAATCAAAAGACAACACAGGAGTTAAGTCTTCATGATCTTGGATCAGGGAATGGTTTCTTACGTATGGTACTGAAAGCATAAGTAACAAAAGACCAAAAAAAAAAAAAGGCAAATTGGACTTCATCAAAGCCTAAAACTGTGTGTTTCACAGAACAGCATCAAGAAAGTGAAAAGACAACCCACAGGATTGGAAAAAACATCTGCAAATTATGTATCAGAGATAAGGGACATGTAGATAAAGGATGTATACCTGACAAGGCAACTGTATACAGAATACTAAAAAAAACTTGAGAATAAAATAACTCCACAATAAAAAGACAAATAATTTTAAAACGGGCAAAGGATCTGAATAGACTTTTCTCCAAAAAAGATACACAGTGGCCAATAACCCCGAGAAAAGATGTTTTATGAGTCACTAGGGAAGTAAGAATCAAAACCACAACAAGAGGCCACTTCACACCCACGAAGACGGCTTTAATCAAAATGACGGATGACAAGCACTGATGAGGACCCAGAGAACTTGGAACCTTCATACACTGCTGGTGGGAAGGTAGAATGGGGCTGTCACTTTGGAAAACAATTTAGCAGTTTCTCAGTTTAACTCTATGTAAAATAGAGTTACCACATGACCCAGCAATTTGACTCCTAGGTAGATACCCAATGCAACTGAAAACACACAAACACACAAAAATCTGTACATAAGATGTTCACAGCAGCTTTATTCATAACAGCTCAGAAGCAGAAACAGCCCAATGTCCATCACTTGATGAATGAATATGATGTATCTATTTATGGATATTCCAATAATGGCATATTCTTTGGCAACAAAAAGGTATGAAGTAATAAGAATACATGCTACAGCCACGGATGAACCTTGAAAACATTACACTAACTAAATGAAAGAATGCAGTAAAAAAAAATCAAACTTCACATATTTACTCCATTTATGTTTAACGTCTGTAATAGGCAAATCCTTAGAGACAGAAAGCAGATCGATCAGTCCTCCTTCAGGGGCTGGGAGGAAGGAATTGTAGTGACTGCTAATGGGTACTGGGTTTTATCTGGGGCTGAAGAAAATGTTCTGAAATTAGACAGTGTTGATAGCAAGTCTGTAAATACACCAAAAACCACTTTAAAATTCTGTGAAAGGGTGAATTTTGTGCTATGTGAATTGCACATCAATAGAACTGTTGTTAAAAATAATAACCCTAAAGCCCCTCTCATACTACTCCATAAATTACTGCTGACAGTGAAAATTGCCACCCTAAGAAAGTTAACCTACTCACATGGAAGGGACCCCTCAAAGTGCTAATAACACATGTGAAAAAGTCCTAAGACAAACACAGACAATGATAAAATATAACTACGTATGTCATTTAGAATTAGGCAACCTGGTTTCTTTTCTTGGCTCTGTTGCTAACAGGCTGTATGTTTGTGGGCAAGTCACTTAACCTCTCTGGATTCCCTTTCAATGAGAAACCTTTCTGGTTCTGTCTCTATGATTTTTTTTTTCCTTTGGCCATGCCACGCAGCATGTAAGATCTTAGTTCCCCGACCAGAGATTGAACCGGCATGCCCTGCACTGGAAGCATGAAGTCTTAGTGGCTGGACTGACAGGGGAGTCCCCATAACCATGAGATTTTAAATGCTCAGGTCCACATTACACAAAGCTGCCAACCTGATGACTATGTATTACTTCCTTACCATGTGCCAGGAGTTGTGTTAGGCTCTGGAAGAAAGTTGAGTAAAATGGGGCAGTCCCTGCTGTAACAGTGTTCTGACGGGGAAGGCAGACACTAAACAACTCTGCAGTTCTGTGGTTGCTCTCTTGTGATCCCCCAGACTTGGGCAATCAGGCAAGGGCGACAATAAGGACGACGGCTGGGGCCTAACAGCCTTCCCAGGACTCTCTGAGCAAGGATGCTCTTATCTGTCCCATCCCTGTGCCTCTTACCTTGGCCACCTCATGAGACATCTCCCACGTTCTCGGTCTCGGAGTGCTCTCTCATTGCCCACCCTCCCCACATCCCTGTAATAATTAAACAGCTAGCAGATTCTCAGCATTTTCTTTGGTCCTGGTACTGCTGAGTGCTTGAGAAGTATAATCTCATAGCAAACTGTAAGGTAGATGTTACTGGCATATTTATTTTACAGAGAAGGAATATTAGAGCAATTAAATGACATGCCCAGGGTTACACACAGCCAGGAAGCAGAGGAGCCCAGGTCTGCCCTCAGAATTCGACTTCCAGGACTGATCAAAGTTCTTGTTGCCTAAGGGACCCTGTTTTCAACCATGTGGTTCCTTTTTTACCCCAGTCATAGCTCATGAGTCCAAAAGATGGGCTCCTGACCCAAGGGTAGCCAGTCTGAAACCAAGAGAAAAGATGAATGAGGGAAAATTTCCCTCTAGGCCATTCCAACTAAAACCCAGAGGAAAGACACCAGGAAGGTACCTGGGGAGTCAGGGTGGCAGAGGTTGTTGTGAGCAGAGAGGCTGGCTGAGAACAGAACAGAGTGGAGGGAGAGGGAAGTGGGGGGACAGGGGACGGACTGGTGCTCGCTGTGCCTGGTTTTACCACGACTCAGAATCACCCTACAGTTCTAGCTCCAAGAAACTGGCTGTGCTGCACACTGTTCATGTGCTCAGGCTGCAGTGAGATTCGGATCCTTAAAGTAAATCAAAATCAACATGATAGTAGTACTACCAATTAATTTAATCCCACAAAATTCCACAACACTGATACTATTATGATTCCCACTTTACACATGATGGAAATAGAGGCTTGGTGAAGGCAAATAACTTGCTCAAAGTCAAATGGCTAATGAAGTGGCAGCGCCAGCATTTGAATGCACATAGCCTGGCTCCAGAGTCTCTGCTGCAACTTCTTGTATCCAGCCTCACTTGAGAGCTCCCTTGCAACTAAACAAGCTGGACCATAATCTCATTATTTAACTTTTCGCATGGTTATGTCTCATCTCCCGAAGTAGAAGAGATGCTCTTTCAGGGCAGGAACCACAATCAGGTGGTACCCGGTTGCCACCTGGTATGAGAGCTCTACAGAGTTGCACAGATGTGGGCGCCCAAATGTTTTATTATATTACCTGGGCAGCTCTCTCTGTCATATGCAAAATCACTTTTGTTGAATCGTGAGCATGTGGAGTAACAGTCTGTGGCTACTTTTACTCACAAGGGTTTATGTTACTAAGTGTTTCCTGAAAGGGAAAGTGCAAGTCAGTTTCTCAGTCATGTACAGCTCTTTGCAACCCCATGGACTGTAGCCCGCCAGATTCCTCTATCCATGGAATTCTCCAGACAAGAACACTGGAGGGGGTTGCCATTCCCTTCTCCAGGGGATCTTCCTGATTCAGGGCCTGAACCTGGGTTTCCTGCATTGCAGGCAGATTCTTTACCGTCTGAGCCACCAGGTCTTCAGTTGGTGGAGAGGTTGTGGAAGGCAGCAAAAGTGTTCGGATCAGTTACTGAAGAGCGGGGCTGTGAGACACCTGGCAGACCCCCTCATCCAGGTCAAAAACTGCCAGGGAGACATTACACGGCACCGGCCTTCATGCTGCATGATGCCATCTGTGATTTGTAACTGTATGCGTTCGGGTATGAAGACAGCAGTGATGTTATCTGCAGTAACTCTGCGCCTCCAGGCACAATTCAAGGGATGGCATTCCACACGCCACCTTTCATCCCGACCCACACGTGCACTCACGTAGTGACATGCCGCTCACGCAGGACACTGCCCTTGCATGATTCGGGCATCAGCTGGTGCCAATTCCTGTTTTCCTCACAGCACCAGCTGTGTTTCTAAGTACCTGTGAGGTGCTCAGATGCTTGTTGATTTAACCTTTAAATGCCAGCAGAGCAAGGAGGAGGTGGGTTTGGTTGAGGACAGCTTTCTGGAAGAAGTGGAAGATAAAGAGCTGGGGGGGAGGGAAGAGGCACCAAGCTGGATGGATAGAGAGGAGACCCCTGGGGTAGGCAAGGGGCAGCAGGAATGGGCCATCCCTTCAGACTCCTCTGTCTTCAGTTCCCCTCTCATGATTTCCAGTGTGTCAGTCTGCCCAGCTGTAGCCCAAGACTTCCTGAAGGCACTGCCGGATGCTTCAGCCAGCATTTGGCACAGGCTGTGTGCTCGATAAAAGTTAGCTAAATGTGGATTGGGCATAGGGCCCTGATCCTTCCCAAGGTGCCTACCTGTACCTTCACTGGGGGCTCTGCTTACTGCTGGGACCGGTCAGGAGAGAACTGGGCACAAACTGGGGAGCTTTCTCCCTTGCTCTGCTGATCCTCAAGGGGCTCCCTGGACTGACCTCGCCCCCGGCCCCAGCTCATATCTGGAGAAAGGACAAGGAGAAGATGGCGACAGAGCTCTCACAAACAGCAAGGCAGTTACTCTGAGGCCTGGGGACCAGTACTGACTGGCATTCTCCTCTTCCTTCTCTGAAAACCAAGGAATCGTTTGGTGAAAAATGAAGGTGGTGACTATTTCCCAAGAGAAAATGCAGAAGAGCTTATGCATCCATGTTTGAGGCCTGGCTAGGATGGGGTGGCAGGCAGCAAGAGCTGAAGCTCAAGGATGAAGGAGCCATGAGGCTCGGCTGCAAGACACAGGAGAGAAGGAGCGTCCCGACTGCTCCCTCACAGTTGGCGTGCAGGTGCCCAGAAATCCACAGGAGAGGTCTGGAGTCACAGGGGAATCCAGGATGAAGGGCAGGTGACAGAAAGGTAAAAGCTGGCCATCCCCTCAGGTTTGGGGTCAACGTTTCCTGAAGTGGCCCAGAGCTGGCAGGTTGAACCCTGGCCTCGGCGCTGCTCTGACCACGTGCCTCCCTGCGCTGCTGTTTCAATATCATCCACCTCCGAGCAGGGAGTCACGTGTGTGGTGTCTGCTCTGCATAGAGATGAAATCCCCCAAGGGGGACAGGGGTTCCCGAAGTACTTTAATAAATGCAAACTGTTAGCGTCAATATTTGCAGCATCTTTTTAAACTGCCTGCCAAAGAGTGCCTTCTTAAACCTTGGCTCTACCTTCGAGGAGCTTATAAATCAAGATGCCAGAATGGAGAATTAACATGCTGAGAAGAGTTACATACACTGAAGGCTCAGGGATAATGCTGCTTGTGAGGCAACTGCCGGAGAAGCCGGTAGGAGTGGCAAATCTGACCCCTACTTTTTTGCTGACCCACGAATCGGACAGAGTTTTCAGAGCTGCAAGGGTCTGTCCCTTCCAGGAGATTCTAGGAGGCTGCTGGAATGGTAGAAAGCACCAGGACTCTGAAGTTTGGGGAGGGCTGAGAATCCTTGGGAAAGACACCAGGGGAGGTCCGGTCTCTCCTGCACTTCAGGCCCTGCTGTGATTACTCACTGGGATATGCCCTGGCACGTCCTCCTGCTGCAACTGCTGTGGCTCCCTAACCTAGGCGAGGCGCCATCCCACCCACCGCTCCACACGGGAGCAGTGCCAGGAGGCGGGGCTGCCCCCGGGCTGGGGGAAAGGAGGACAAGTGTGGGCCTCAGCCCCACCTCCCCTGTCGCCAAGCACACCAGGACTCCACAGAGGACCAGAGGCTCAGAAGCCTGTGATGTCCATGGAGGATGGGGAAAAGAACCACAGGGCCACTCAGGAAAGAGAATGGGAACTTGCGGTCCCCAGAGGGGACCGACAAGAGCTGGCCTGATGGAGGCTGCGGCCAAACCACCCTCTCGCCTGGAAGAGCAGGCTGCCAGGGCCTGTGGAGCCTCTGTTTATCTGGTGCTGAGACTAGGCTGGGCTGAGAGGGCCTCCCACCCTCCCTCCCTGAAGAAAACAATAGGCCTGTTTTCCTGAGCTCTTCCTGTGACCCAGCAGGCCCTCAGGAAAAGGAAGAGGGGGGCACAGGCAGGGCTGGCACCAAGGCACAGCCTGGAGGAGGGGGCCTTCAGTCTCCTAGCAGCTCACCAAGGCCTTGAAGCCACCCCTACATGCCAACCATCCAAGCGCTAAACCACTGACTGCCGTGCAAATGCAGCTTCAAACCCTGTCCCTCGTACCACGACCAACCAGATCACCTAAGCCCCTGCTATTGGAGCCCCCACTGGGAAGGGGCCAGGCGGGGGTGGGAGGGGGCGTCAGACAGGTTTCCCCAGTAGCTTGAAGCCCACAGGGATGCAGCCACAATTGGCGCTGGCAGGGGCTTGGGGGCGGGGGCGGCTGTCCTGGTGGAGAGATGTCCTTCAGTTAGCTGTAAGCAACTGAAGGATGTGTGTGCGTGTTCGCCTATGAGAAGAGATACAGGAGGGTGTGTGTTTGGGGAAAGGACGGGTGTTAAGAGGCGGCGAATGGGAGTGGATGTGTGGGTTGCGGTGGGTGGCAGGAGGTTTCCTCAGGAAGCTTCGTCCCCAAGCACAGAAAGCAGACACAGCCCCAAGGACCCAGCAGGTCCAGACGCCTGCCTGTGTCAACAGGAGGAGGCCCTCCGAGGCCTGAGTCAGTCTCATCCCGCCCCCCACCCGCCAATGACCCAGGAAGTGTGCTGTGTTACCCCCATTCCTACACCAAGGGCTCAGTGTGGAAAGTGGGCCCAAGGCCAAAGCATGAGACAGACAAATGACACTCCTGTGGGAGAAAGGAAGTCGGCTGGAGTCGGCGGGGCGGTGGGGGTAGGACCATCAAGGCACCTCCTCACAGAGCCAACAAACCCGAGAGAAGGGAGCTCGAAAGGAAGGTTAAAACCCTCCTCAACACCCCGTCATCCACAGCGTCCAGTAATGAACCAGACGGCCTTCAGAAGACTCCCTTCCTGGTCTTCATTCCTCTCTGAAGCTGACGCTCCTCTTTGCCGTGGATAAGCCTACCCCACACTGCGGAACTCAAGTGCATCCTTTTATTCTGGTTCCACACCGTGAAGTACTCACCCTCTGCTTGTCGGCGGCTTTGAAGTATTTTTTTTGGAAAAGGAGTACAGGAGCAGGGGGAACCGAGTGTGCCCTGGAGCGGAGGGGCAGGAGAGAAACCAGGAAGGATGTTTATGTGCTGGCAGAGGGTAGTTTTTAAGTCACTCTTTCTGGGTCTCTACGCCAGAAGGACACACACGATCATGAACACACACACACACAGATACACGAAGAGGCAGAAGCAAGTCCAGACCCGACACACACACATGAACACAAATACCATTCTGATCAGAAACCAGTCAGAGCGGACAGGGGCCCTGCCTGCGCCAGGCTGGGAGCCGTGCCCTCCATGCCTCAGCGCCCGGGTTCCCCACAGACCTGGCTTCCCGGACGCCCTGGGCTGAGGGCTTTATCCAGATCAGAGGGTTTTCCTGGATGGAGAGCCCCACAGGAGGAAGGCAGCTGACCCGTGCAGAGAGCCAAAGGAGAGACAGGCAGTGCAGGAGGGAGGGGAGAGGAGAGGGGACCAGAATTCGAGCAGCAGCCTCGGGCCGGTTCTAAAATGGCCGCAGGCGAGGCCGGGGACAGATGGTCTCTTTCTGATGCTGAGCTGGAGAAGTGGAGGGAAAAAATAAATACCGTCACAGTCAGAAATTTAAAAATAAACCAAAAACCTACAAGATAAACAGCTTGCTTCTGAGGTTCCGCCTGGCTCCAGCAGCTAAAGGAAAACAGAGAACTACAGGCCTGGGGTGACAACTCCCAGCCTCAGAAGGGAGGTCATTCTAGCCATCCCCCTGCTCAGAGCTGGAAGGTCTTGCAAAGCCTTCCAGGCAGCTGAGGGTGGTGTCTCCCCTTTACTTCTCTAATACTCACTTTCCAAGTCTCAAGTTTTTAAAGCCTTTGCGAATAAAACGTTACAAGCTGTCAGAGTTTGGTCTTGTCTCTGCCATAATGAACACGGAGACTGTCTCTGTCTGTGGCCAACAGGATCAACTTCATCACCTCCCAAGCTGTTGCCTCTGCTGCCATCATCCAACCACCCAGCTCTTCACAATTTACAAGGTGTTTCCACAGTCATTGTCTCATTTGTGCCTCTGACCTAGAGGGAAGCCAGGCGGGAATTATTACCCCACTTCACAGGCTCCAAGACGCTGTGTTCTCAAAGTGGAGCCTGGTTCGTCTTCTGATGGTGAATCCAAGGAGGCCTCCCATGGCACACGTGCCCCAGAGCTCTGTCCACTGGATTCCACTGGCCTTCTGTGGGCCAAAGAGGCTCTTCCTTAAGCTCAGATCTGACTGCCTTACAGCTGATGATCCAAAGGATGGTTTACCTGGAGCCCCACCCATTCCCATCTTGTGGCGGAAGGGGGTAGGGGGAGAAGGAAAAGGCAAGGAGTTCTTGGTTCTTTTAATATGCCATGACCCTTTTCACGTCTGGGTCTCGGCACATGCTGTCCACTCTTCCAACTCCCATCCCTCCCCTCCCTTTGACCTGGATGCCCTGTGCACATCCTTCCAGACTTCAACACAGACCCCATCTCGTCCAGGAAGTTTCCCTGACTGTGGTCCTGCTCCCACGGCACTCTGCACAGCCCCTTTCATGGCACCAATTTCATTTTTGTGACTGAGTCATTAATTGTTTGTCCTCTGCAAGACAAAGTCTTAAGAAGTCAAAGTGTCAGTCACTCAGTTGTGTCTTGACTCTTTGCGGCCCCATGGTCACCGTGCTCCTCTGTCCATGGGATTTTTCAGGCAGGAATACTGGTGTGGGTTGCCATTTCCTTCTTCAGGGGTCAAACCCAGGTCTCCTGCATTGCAAAAGATTCTTTACTGACTGAACCACCACAGAAGCCCAAGGCCACGTTCAATATCCTTCTGTTGAATGGATATAAAAACAGAAGAAAGCAGGTGCTATCTAGATAAAACATCCCCTTTCCCTAGTGCTATGGTTTCTAACACTAGCTTTGGGTTTAATCTCCATTTTTTTCCCAAAATAATCCACAAATACTCACTTAAAAGCAATGAACGAGGGCAGCTACTGAAAGTGAATCCTCTTTTGTTATGTGAATCAGCGCCCCATAATTTATATGTTGGGTAAACATATATTACTAGAAAGTGGACTTTCCTACAGCAGGAACTCCTATACCGCTGGCTAGAATCAAAGGGAAACATTAACTAGGACCCAGAGGCTGTAAGAAGCAACAGGGAAAGAATAGAGAACCGGGAAGGTTTCTGAGGGAGAAGAGAGCCAAGCTTTCTGGAAAGGAGAAAGAAGGGGGCAGAGGCTGGGTTAGGCGAAGGACAGAGGAAGGTCACATCTTAGACAACTTAAAGGAAGGTTCCAAAGTAGGAGCAGATGACGCGGAGACATGTTTCCTTGGCTGAAGCAGCAAGGCAACCAAGAGGCTAGTAAGACAGAATGACAGGGAATGGTTTAGACTTCACTGAGAATCAGAAGGCCTGGGCACTGGTTCTGATTCTTTCATATCATGAAGGCAAATCAGCAAATCTCTTAAGCTTGCAGAGCCTCTTTTCCTTACCCACCCAACCCCATCTCACAAGGGTTCCTGGATGTACAAACATTTTGATACACACAAAGTGCTACAAATTTGCAGAGTCATTGTGAAGAGACTTGCTTCCCATAGAGCCAAGGAAAAACTCTGTCAGAAGGTGATTTTCCTGGGATTTAGAATGAAGAGTGGCAGCTTGGGAGAAAAGAGACAAGACAAAAAAGTAGAGCTGTGAGGAGGGCAGGCAAGAGAGAAGGGAGGAAAAAAAGACGACCACGGCCTTGGAGACAGGGCTGAAAGGCGCAGGGGGCGGCGGGGGTGGGGGGTGGTCCCTGGCAAGCAGAGAACAGGAGAGAAAGGGCAGAGCTTGGACGCAAGGAGGCAGGAGCGGGGCAGACACCAAGCTCCCGCAGGATGACAACAATAATCAGGGACTGGATGATAACAGAGCTTCTCGTTGTTGGCTTTCCATTCTAGCACAAACAAACCATTAGACTTCATTGCCAACCGCCTCCTGTGGGAGTCAGGTGTCCACGAACACCAGGCAAGAGGCTGGGGAGGGCTTATGACCAAGAAAGCCTAGGTCCTGTCTGACCCTTGTGTGGCTCCTACTTCCAGATGGGAGACCCGGCCAGATGCCACCGGAGAGGACACAGGGAGGAAGGCTATGATAGACAGGGGACTATGAGAAGGCACCCTGGAAGGAAGGGTAGAGGGCACCAAGCTGAGTCAGTTGAGAGAAGAGCAGGTGGAGGGTGGGGCCCACAGGGAGGGGAAGGAAGGACTGTCTGAATCAGACTTAGAAAGGGTTACTCTCTGAAGGGTGGAGACCAGAAATTCTCTGGCCCCACCAAGGACCAACTCAGAATAAATTACAGCCCAAGGGGTACATAGGTGAGACAGAGGGAGGAATTTCCTGACCAGCAAGATGGAGCAAACATGCTCATCCAACTATTCACCAGGCCCACCGCTCCTCTTTTTTCCTGAGAAAGCTTCCCTGGCTACATTCCTGGCAATTTTAGGGCCCCGTGACCAGGTCGTGCCATCATTCAACAAACGTCGAGTGCCTGGCAGAGACCAGAATGTGGCAATGAACGAAACAGAAACAGACCCTTCCTTTGTGGAGCTTACAGGAAGCAAACAGTAAAGACACAATTGCACACCTACACAAACTGAACTGCGATAGGCAGTAAGAAAAGGTACAGGGCCCCCCTGGCAGTCCAGCAGTTAAGAATCTGCCCTGCAATGAAGGGGACACTGGTTCGTTTCCTGGTAGGAGAAGATCCCACATGCTGTGGAGCAGCTAAACCAAGGCACCACAGTTACTCAGCCTGTGCTCTCGAGCCCTCAAGCCACAGCGACTGAAGCCTGGGCGCCCTAGAGCCCGTGCTCCCTAACTAGAGAAGGCACCGCAACGAGAAGCCCGCACGCCACCACGAGAGCAGTCCCCGCTCGCCACAACTAGACAAAGGCGCACTCGCAGCAACGAGGACCCAGCGTGGTCAAAAATGACATAGATTAATAAACGCATACATTTCCACAAAGTACACAGAATACTTTTTGAAAGATTAAAGGGAGGTTATGATAGGGGTTGGGGGTAAAGGGCTGATGGGGAACTGATATTTAGTCTGAGACCAAAAAGACAAGTCAGAGTTATCTCAGCAAAGGTCAGAGGTGGGGAAGGCCCAAGGCCCTGAAGGAGAAAGAGCCTCAAGTCTCCAGGCAAGGCCATCGAGGATCCAAGTAGCCTTTCCATAAAGCACTTTACACATTTTTGTGTAAAGTCCTGTCTCTAACATCTGAACGAAGCCGTTTATCACCATCAGAATGTCCCCGAGGGTGAGGTGCCGGCCTACCCCCACCCCCAGCTGAGCCCGCAGCTTCCACACACAAGGGCATGTGGGGCTGGAACTCCTGAGTCAGGGGGCAGGACAAACAGGAGTTTCAAGTTTAGACATTAGATTTTGAAGTTGCTTTCTTTTCCACTGGAAGAGGGTAGAATGGTCTACGAGAAAGAAGGGAAAGCCAGACCCACACCTGGGGGCTGAGTGAGGCACTCATGACAACCATTAAGATTGAACTCAAGACACTGGGTGGTTTTCTCTTTCCCCAAACAAAATGTGAAGGAGAAGAGGAACGTTAACAGAACCCCAGGAGACATCCTTTCTGGGGACTTTCATAGGAGAAAATCATGCAGCTGCCACCTATCTAATAAGCAGTTACCACACCAAGTACTTACACACTTCTGTTTAACCCTTGAAACAGCCCTGTTAGGTGGGTCTTTGACAAATGGCAAAAATGGGGTGTGGGGGTAATTATGACCTTGCCAGAGGTCACACAGTAAGTGACAGAACTGGAGTTTGGATTCAAATCCCTCTCCAGCACCTGTGGGGACGGGAAAGGCCCCGATATCCAGGTCCCTCCCTATCTTCAAAGAGCAAGTAAAGATGTCCTGTCTTCCCAGGTCAGTCCTCACCAGGTCTGCCTGTTATTCCCTCGGCTCTAACGGGGAGCCTAAGGAAGAGAAGGGAACGACAGAGGACGGGATGGTTGGATGGTATCACCGACTCAACGGACACAGGTGTGAGCAAACTCTGGAAGATAGACAAGGACCGGGAAGCATGGCATGCTGCAGTCCATGGCGTTGCCAAGAGTTGGACGCTACTGAGCAACTGAGCAACAAGGAGCGCATCCACACTGATGTTCTTACTTCAAACGCCCCTTCAGACTTTTCTGAACCTTTCCTTTCTTTGGTATCCTTCCTGGATGCCCCACCCCACGTCCCAACTCGGTGCACAAAGATTTTTAGCAATGAAGAGAGGAAAGAAGGGAGGAGGGGCCTCTTGGGTCTGGGGGGCCTTAAGGATTATCTGGTCCAGTGGTTCTCAAAGGGAATCTGCTCACCTGGGAACACACACATACCAAGGCCCTGCCCTGGGAAGAGTGAATCACCTGGCGGGGAGGGGCAGGGTCTGGGTAAAACGTAGGTTAAAGAAGCTGCCCGGGTGACTCTGAGCGTGCCTCTGATTAAGAGCCCCCTTCCTAAGTGGGGAAACCCAAGTCCTAGGGAGACGACGCTCATCCTGTAAGCGAGAGGAACTGAAACAGAAGCCAGGTCTCCTGGCTCCTGATTCCACGCCGGCTCCATATATCACGTTGCCTCAACTCTGACAGCCCTGTGTCAGCAGGCCTCCACCGGGGAGCTCTGCAGACGTCACTCCTGCCCCACCTGGGCAGTTTCAAGGATGAGGCGGGGGATGTGGGCAGCGGTGGGGACATTAATCACTGACTTGCGACACACACCTCATCTGCACAGAATGCACCTTGAACTCCAGGCTGACCAAACACACGGGAGTCCTCCGTTTCTGGTGGGGCCTGGGCACTGCGGCAGAGCAACAGAAGTCTCTGAGTTCAGGTCTAACCAGCTCTGGGACCCTGGCCCGCTGCTGGCACCTTTAAAAATGTCAGATGGTCCATGGAGGCTCTGCTTTAAACATGGATACTTAAGCCACTCCATGCTTTTATCGGTGGTGGTGATAACAACCATATCCAGGCAGGCACAATGCCAGACGGCAGGAGAATACCTAGGGAAGGCTGTGTTCCCATGAGTGAGCAGTGGAGTGCTCCTCCAGTCACACCATGAGCACCAGGGGTGAGTGAACCAGGCTCAGCCCAAGAAAAACCATCAATCCATTTATAGTTGACTCAATCTAAGAAAGAAACAGGCTTTAGATTGGAGTGAGAGGGGCTGTGGTGAGGAGGGCCACGGGGCAGACCCTGGAAGGTGACGGTGAACACGTGGAGCCTCCTATAAGGTTGTGCATAGGAAACAGAAAAGACGGTGAGTCCTCAGGCCTTGGGACCTGACACCAGGGCGGGTGATCCAGGGAAACAGCCCCGAACAGAGGACCCTAAGCTGCCCCCCGAACCTCCAACTAGAGGCCCAGTGGCCTGGATCTTGACCTGTAAGACAGGCCTCTCCACCACACAGGGCTCCCCTGCCCTCCTCTCTTCCTGGGTGACTTAATTGCCAAGCCTGCCTCTCCTTCCTTTAGACTTCCTTCCCCATGAAGGTCAATGAAAAAACTGTAAATGGTGTGAACAAAGGGAGGAGGTAGGCAGGCCACGGAATTGGTCACCTGTATTCTAAGAAATCCAACTCAATTCTAGGTTGTGCTTTGGGTCTGTCCAGGGGTGTGGACACCACAGAGGAATACAGCCTGACCAGGCTCCAAACTCTGCAGGCCTGGAGACCCAGGAAGGTGACATCAAAGGGGCCTCAAAGGCTGCCCTTGATTCCCCCATGACAGCTTTAACAGCTGACCACTCCTTCCTCCCCTTGAGAATCTAGGCCTTTGCTGTGGCCTGTCATTCCACAGGAAAGAAGCTCCTGAGCTTAGACTGCCTGATACTAAACAACTACCTCCTCTTGATGTCACCTTTCTGCTCCTAATGATACATGAATACATTAGAGTTATACCACTGGCCACCCCTTGGGAAAGGGGTAACAGAGAAAAGACAGAGACCCTCCTCTGGGTACAATGTACTCATCTAAGGATGGTTTTCTTCTACTTCCAGGGAGAAGCCCTCTCTGTTAACACAGGAACCCCTCACACACAGAGATAAGCTGTTTCATTTTATTAGCTTCGTCCCCTGCATGGTCTTCTTCCCACCTTCCTCTATTGCTACCCACCACACCCCCAGGATGAGAAGTAAGGGCTGAGAGTAAACAAGATGACGCATATAAGTACAACAGAACCAGAAAGCAAAGCCCAGCTGGGAGATGGCAAAAGGAGCTGAATACGGAAAAGAAACCCTCAACTTCTCTTTCCGTTGCCTGAATCTTTTGTGATTCCATGTGGCCATTTCATTGAAAACCCCCCTCGGAGGCCTACTGCCTTGCACTGGAGCCAGGAGGAAGGGGAGTGTCCCGGGTTGGCTGATGACACACAGAGTTCTGAAACAGGTCACCTCACCTGACTCGACAAATAGTATCTGCCATGTCAGCCCTCTGCTTAGCCCTGCACACACACAAAGGGAGGAGACACAGATGGGTGGTTGCCAGAGGCTGGGGGCAGGGAGTTGGATGTTTCATGGGGACAGGGTTTCATTTGGGGAAGATGAAAACATTCTGGAGGGGGATGGCAGTGATGATTGCACAACGAGAATGTACTTGATGTCACCAAAGCGTGCACTTAAAAATGGCTAAGATGGTCAATTTTATGTTGTGAATATTTATTAATAACTACAATTAAAAAAAAAATTTTTAAGGTAGGAGGGATGAGCCAGTCTTTTTCTCCTCCCTCTGAAGAACAGGGCTTCTTCTGAATCATTAATGCTCTTTCCTCCAGAACAAATCTGAATTCTTGCATACCCCTTTTGCTCCCATCATCAGAGAAGGCTGCCTGGCAGCTTGACATCCAGAAACCTCCACCAGTTCTGGGCACAGGCCCCTGGATCTTTGTATTCTCAGCATGTGCCCATCAACACCAACCCACCAGCACTTCCAATGGCTCAGGCTAAGGTCATTTACTTCATTTACTATTTTTTTTTTTTTTTTTTACTTCCCTGGTGGTCCAGTGGTTACCCATCTGCCTGCCAATGCAGGGGACACACGTTCGATGCCTGGTTGGGGAACTAAGATCCCACATGTGCGGGGCAACTAAGTCCCTGTGCCACAACTACAGTCCATGTGAGCAATGAAAGATCCCACATGACGCAACAGAGATCCTGAGCGCCACAACTCAGACCCGCTACGGCCAAACAATTAAATATTAAAAAAAAAAAATCTAAGTCATTTACTAAATAATTAAGTAGAGTCATCCTCTCTTCTCAAAAAATGCTCCCACGTGATTAAAACCTGTCCACTGCCAAGACACATATATAAACGGTGACCTCTTAGAGGCGGTGACCACTGCTCTTACAGGCTGCCTCCAAACCATGAAACAGGCCACGTTTCAGTTTCCTAATACAATTCTTCACCGCAGACATTTTATGGACAGTGTTATATTGTCCAGAGTGAGCCCACAAAGCCTGTTTCCCACAGGCCACACGTCCATGATTAAAGCAAGTGGAAAACAATACTGCTCGAGGCACACAGTCCAGAATGTCAGTGGCAGGGCGCCCTCCCCTCAACATGCCCCAGAGACGCCTGCCACCTGGGCGCAGGCCTCCACCAGCACAGGGGCACACGGGCTCAGGTTCTGGGTTGAGTCAAACCTGAGCCCAACTCTGTGACCTGCTGCTTAGTGGCTGTCCTCAGGCACGTTATTTAATTTCCAAGTTCTGTAAGGCTTGGTCTCTTCATCTTGAAACATGAGGAAAATATCCCACTTCAAAGGGTTACTGTGAGGAATAATGAGATTATACAAGGAGGGAACTGCATAGCAACTATTCATTATTTTCCCTATTCCACTCCAGAACCCCTTCTGAAATGAATCCACATTAAAATATAAATGACTTGTATCAGAGCAGTTTTCGTTCCAAACTGAAGAAAGAGAAAAAAAGAGGGCTTCCTAGAGGTCCGAAGGGACACAGAGACTGGCCAACTTCTGAACCACATGTTGTCTGTCCTCCCAACCCTGCTCTCTGGGATTGAAGGTAGTTTCCATGGTGAAGAAGGACATTGTGAAGGTGAGAGGGACTTTCCCCAACTTTTCCAAACCTTAAGCTAGACTAGACCAAGAGCCCATCAGTCTTGCCCCCTTGAGTCAGATTCGGATAGCAAGAAGCGATGGTGGCCCTGCGATATTCATGCATCCCCACCAGCCACTCTGCTCCCAGCCCCTCACTCACCCCCAGGGCTCTGTCCTTCTCCAAAGGAGACACTAGCCCAGTGGTCTTCCCTCTAGTCACTCCCCCGCAGACTGAGGAACGACACTCCCTCAGCACACCTCTGGCTCCATGGGGCTGACCTTAGGACCCAAAGGTGAGAGAAAAGACCCCTGCATCAGCCTCCTCTCGCACAACGGGACCTCATACCTACCTCCCCCTCTCGCCTCCCTGCTGCTCGTATTTTAGGGCACCCCATGTCCAGCTGTTCTGTTTCAATAGAAGTAGAGCCGAGTTACAAAACTGTCAATTTCTGGCTTATAGCAGCAGAGTGATTCAATTATATATATATACTCAGATTATTTTCCATTACAGGTTATTACAAGACAAAGTCTGTCTGAATCTTTTCTTGAAGACTCTTTCCTAAGCTGCTCAGAACTGAAGACCAAGTATGACACGCTTTTCAGCCACTCTCTTACAAATGTGCCTTGAAAGAGAGAGTGGGTGGGCGGTGAAGAAAGAACATAAAAATCGTCTTCCTTGCAGTCTGGCTTTGGAGCTGGCCCATGTTACCTCCAGAGGTGTGCTGGCAGACAGATCCAAGCTCTGAGAAGAGCTTCGTGCCATGCGCACGAGTAATTTACAGCCTATATTCCTCTCTCCGCCCGGAAAGAAGGAAAGGAGGGAGCTTAGGATCGACTTCTGACTTCACGGGAGAAACTTGTCCAGTCCTTCCCCTGACCTTTCCCACATCCGTAACAGGTTCACGAGAGGCCCTATCGGCAAGGTGGGTGGGAAAATAATTCTTCCGTGTGCTCACTGGTCATCGCCGGGTGGTTCACAGCCCTATCTCCACATATTAATATTTCAGGTTGTTAGTGCTTCTGAGACAAACTGATAATGAAACCTCCCTCCCCAACATTTCCAAACACTCCCAGGAGAGCAGTGGCCCCCTGGGTTGGGAAGCACTTAGTCAGGAACTATGCTATTTTGTGTCACATGGTGCCCAGCACATACGAGGCACTCCGGTGGGAAAGTGACAAGAATGCTTGGCTCCTGATCGCTTATCAAGGGAATAAGTACTGAACCCTGCTGTGTACTCTGTATGCACTGTGAGGCTCAACAGGAAGTGTGGATTATGGTTCCTATAGTTAAGGAAGTGAAAGGGAAAACAAGACAATGAAATGCGATTTAGTAGGGGTGATACATATTCAAATGCTAAATTACAAGGTCCGTGAGAAGGTGACCAGTGCGGGCTGGCACGGTCAGGGGAGGTTTTGTGGGGAAAGTGGACACCGAGGTGACTGGAAGGAGGTGGAAACTTCCTCACTCGGCCCTACTGATCCTCAGTGTGTCCCTGCAGAGACCACTGCTGAAAGAAAATTCCTCCAAGCCTGTGGTCTAGGAGCAACTCGGCAAGTCTGGCCCTTCAGATCCTATTCTGGATGGTTTTGGTGGAAGAGGATGGGAGAAGATTTCCCTTTTCCCTCAGAAGACCCGCTGCCACGGGCCTGCTTTCAAGAGGCCCTTCTCCTCCGAAAGGCAGAGCAGATTCACCACCACAGGCACAGACTTAGTCACAGGCTCTGAGGGGGCAGTTCCTGGCTGTGACTACAGAAGCTTCACCTGTCACCCTTGGCTGCAAAGACTCTCCCACTGTGAGGACACAGACTTCCCTCCTCGGTCCAAGGTCTTCTTGGCTGCTCCCTTAACAACCTGTAGCATTCCCCCTGCTGCAGGCAGAGTCTCCATGCCTCCCATCCATCCCTCTCTCCACACCACGGGCTGGGCCACCACACACTTCTGGCAGCCCGCCCCACCCTCCTGACATTTCAGCCGCTCCTGGAGTCTGGCTCCTCCAAGAAACCCAAGACTGTGGTTCTCTGTGCAAAACTGGTAACACTTCCCGATACACCCCACTCATCCTTGACTTGTTCAGTGTAAATTGAGAGAGACCTGTTTATACATACAGTATCCACCTAGCGTTAGGCAGAATCCCACTGACCATGGAAGCTAATGCCAAGGCTGGGCCTGCTCTTGCTTATTCCTGTGAGATTTACCTACCTTCCAACCCTACCCACTACTCGGGGCCAATGACATCAAGTCACACACACACACACACACACACACACAGGTGTAAGGAGATGAAAGTGTTAATTAGCTGGACTGCAGTTATCATTTCACTATGCCTATGTCTACTAAAACATGTTGTGTTACCTTACATACATAAATATGATACAAAACAGCAGTCCCCAACCTTTTTGGAATGAGGGGCCGGTTTTGTGGCAGACAATTTTCCCAAGGACTGGTAAGTGGGGGATGGTTTCAGGATGATTCAAGTGCATTACATTTGTTCTGCG
Organism: Oryx dammah; assembly: GCF_014754425.2. NCBI lineage: Eukaryota > Metazoa > Chordata > Mammalia > Artiodactyla > Bovidae > Oryx > Oryx dammah. The sequence goes on along the minus strand of NW_024070192.1, from coordinate 35,640,505 downwards.
CTTTATTTCTATTATTATTACATCAGGTCCATATTAGATCATCAGGCAGTAGATCCCGGAGGTTGGGCACCCCTGATATAGAAGGGTGTACCATCTAGTGGTACACCCGCTCCCTCACTCACTTAAGACAACAAGCACACGCAGTCACCCTCTGCAGAGCGACATGTGAATTCATACACACCCAGTACTGAGACCTTCCCCCCACTAAATAAAAATAAGAGTCATATGCTCCTTTCACATACATACCCTTACCCTTTGAAAGAGACAAACTTTTTTTCCTCTCTCATAGGAAGATTCAGAAGAAATCCTTTTGGAAATGAAGCCTGGAGTTTTCACCCCATCCTCAAGCACCTGTCCCTTGGTTAACTGTTGACCTAAAGCCCCACCCTAAGAATGGCCCCATTCCAGGGTCTCCCAGTTCGGGTCATTACCACACTCTACCTGCTGGCTCACCTTTAGCTACGCTTTCTGTGGCACTGTCAGCTTGGTTTTCTGACAGGTGATTTGTCTCTCAACCAACCAACCAAATATTTCTGTCTTGTAAAAAGTAAAAACAATTCCTGTTATGTACTCTCATGGCTTGCTGAAGTTTTCTGCTACAGTCCTTATCATGGCTTGCAATTTTCTGTACGTGTGATTATATATATAGAGAGATATAAACATGACTGGTTTATGAATGTCTCTCCTCACGACTAGAACGTAGGAAACCCATGTCGATCTTGTGTGCCACTGTATCTTCGTGCCTAGTTCAGGTTCTTTTCTCAAGGAGAACAGGAAATCCCACCTTTAGCAAGTACATCCTTGGCTGTCTGGTCTCTGGGCAAAATCTCCAGGGGCTTCCTGGTCACCATAATTCCATCCCTTTATTCTCTCCTCCATCATCTCCTACCCATATTAAGAACAAAAAAACCTCAAGCATCTTTTCAATTACCCTCTTGGGGAGTGTCTTGTAGATGGAAGAATCCCAGACTGAAGTCAAGGACTGGCTGGTTAGGAGGAAAAGGCCAGGGAGAACAAGAGAGAGAAAAGAATGAACGAGGGCTTCTCCCAAGTCATATTTTTGTATCTTCCTATATTCTGTAGGCATTTGAGAAATGCTTTGAGACTTGACTTATTAACTTGATCGCTTTCTGTTCTATTTCTTCAGCCTACTGAAGAAAAAACTGAGGGAGTTGTGAGTGTAAACTGAGTGCTGGAGGAGGGGGAAAGACTGGATATCAGATTTCAAGATGATTGACCACTACAGACAGAAAACAGAAAATGAGTATGAGTCACAGCAATCAGAGTTAACAAAAACTTCCTGACCCTGAGGGGTCTAAGATAGAGGAAGGTAGAAACAGTTTAAAAATTGCAGGGGGTAGGGGATATGTGTGAGGGGGTTGGTGGGGAGCCTCAGCCTGCAAAGGCATTGCTTAGGTGGAAGCTCCCAGAGCTCTGATTAAATGGCTTAGAATGGTATCATCACATTATTACATCCTTCCTGTAGTATCTAGAACTTGATTCTCAATATAGTAGACCAATAATGCTTGGTGACTGACTGATGCAAAAAAGGATGTTACAGGTAACTCTCTCTGGTACAACTTTGGAGACAGAAAGATCAGTTGGGCAGACTCTCAAATGGCTTCTGGAGATGCTCTGCAGTCCCAGAGCTGTTTTATGTTCCTGGGTTGAGAGGTTACCACATTCCTTATTTATTAACCAAGGCCAAAGTACAAGTTCGTAAAGGGCGGCTACACACTTCCTGCTATCTTGTCCCCAGGATGACAGGCAAGGACACTCAACCTACCCAAGCTGTTGTCTTGTTCTAGGCACACAGTTCAGAGTGGAAAGGAATGGAGGCCAGATCTGAAATTAGAATTTTATTGTGAACTGAGCTCCTGGGAGAAGCTGGTGGTGGTAGGCAGGCCAGCTCTCTTGCTGACCCTCTTACTGTTCTCTTAACTGTGAAAACCTCACTTCTCCAAAGACCCTCCCCTCTGTGGGTCACAAAGGGCAAGAGCTCTGTCCTACCCGTGGCACAAAGGGTGGCGATGTCTCCTTCCTAGCTTGGGAGATGGGTGAACATCTTGTTCTAGCCAAGTTCTCTGCTACCTTCCTTCCAGCCTCTGGCCAAAGCAGCTTTTCACTTCACTCCAAGTGCCACTAGTTCCCCCAAGAGCCCCACCCTCACCTGCAGTTCTCTAGGAAAAAAGTCCCCACTCAAAGCCCCTGCTTCTGCTGCAGGAGATCAGCCAGTCCAGCCCTGGCCTGAGGCATTTGTCATCAACATTTGGACAGCCAGCGGCCTAGAAACACATGCCCAGAACTGCCAGCCCTCCAAGTGGTGCTGGCTCCACAGCCTCGCGAAGAGAAAAGGAAGGGGAAGAGGCTCCTCCAGAGGAGGAATACAACAACACAGGACTGTTAGAGTGAGAACATCTCCGTCAGCACGACTGCCCGGCAACAAGTCCCTCCTGCCTGTGGGCCATGGTGTTATTTCAACACACACCAAGCGCAGCCCCACGGTTCCAAGGACACTGAAGTCTAAAACTTCCAGCTGGCCGGACAGTAAAGAGAAGCTGCTCGGTTTGTGAAGCGGGTCAACCACGAGGAGCAACACAAAAGGAAAGAGGTCAGCCCAGGGTCTGCTCCCTCCTGTCCCATCCACTTCCACTGATACTTCTGCTCTGTGAGAAGCCAGGAGTTCCCAGTCAGAAGATTCTTCTGGAATATAACCAAACTGGGACACAGAGAGGGTCTGAAATAAGAGGCCCATTTTTTTTCTCTTGGAAGATCCTAACTTTACTTCAAGTCTCAGATGGAGGCTTCCAGAGCTCTGTTTACCACCAGACGAGGTCTCATTCCAAAAAAACTCAGAAAAGATATATTCTTAATTGTGTGTATACAAAAGGCAAGAGAAAGCCTAACCAGCATGATGTTTATTGAATGCTTTCTCTAAGCAGAGCTTAGAGCTAAGAGCTTTCACTTGTTAGGACACGCATTTATTCAACAGTTGAGACCCTCCCCCCCCCCACCCCCCCCACCCCCCCACCCCGCCACATGCAAAACACTGTTATAGGCCCTGAGGAGGCAAAACTGAACAGAACAGTCAAAATCCTAGCTTTCACTGAACTTAGATTTTAGTCAGGGTTGATAAGCACATGTCAGCTGGTGATAAAGACTACAAAATAAAAGTAAGCAGACTGAGGGATGCTATATAAAAATTTATATAAAAATGAAGCAGGGACAGGAGTGCTATTTTAGATACACTTGTGCCAGAAGCCTTCTCTGATTGTCATCTGATAACAATTAACAATAAGGGCAATCATATGGTCATGATGTGCCAGGAACTGGACTAAGTACTTAATATGCAGTATTTCACCCAGTCCTCAGTAACTCGAAGTTCAGTACCAGCACCACTATACAGATGAGCAAACGGATAATTAGAAGGTGAGGCTCTTGGCAGAATCTGCAGCCAACCAGGGAAGAAAGGCCATGGTTACTCATATGTGAGAAAGCGGGGACTTGAACTTACGAACACAACCCCACACTATTGGGCCAGAAGACAGACGGAGCCTTAAAGAGGTCAAGCGTGCCTGTGGTCACAAAGTGGCAGGTCTACCTGCCTCCCCACCCATGGCTAAGAGATAGTGCCATTCAATCTTTCCTAATACCAGCCTATTACTCTCATCAGCACCTGAAAGCTAAGCCTTATCTTGAAACAAGAGAAGAAAAACAACTTGGACTCTGTGAGGCTGGCTAATAAATGCTGAAATGCTCCTCTCCAATCCCCCTCCCCAGTTTAGAGAAACACTTTTCTGCTAATTCTCCAGGCTGCCATTTCTCGACAGACAGGAACAAAATAAGAGATGACTGAGCCCAGCTGTTACACAGGGGCTCTCTGAGGTAGGGCAGAGGGGACAGGTCCTTCCCTGAGAAAAGTCCAACAGGCCTTCTGCAGTCCTATTTCAAAAGAAGTGCTCCCCCCGACCCCCCACCTCAAGCCCTGGAGTACTGGGCTGGTTGTGGGGGAAGAGGGATGCTTTCTTAAAATGCCCGAGGCAGGAAAGACCATAAGCACTGGGAGCAGGTCAAGGGCCTCTCTGAAGGGAACGAGAGGAGAATAGAGCAGGAGAGGATTGAGGAATGAGGCTAACACTGCTTCAAAAGTAGAGAAGTTAAGAAGGGAAATACCACATCCAAGGTCATAGGGTGTCTGCAGAATTGCTGGAAATCCCAGGCCGAGGATCCAGGCCAAACTAGCAGAAGAGGCTAAAGGAAAAGAGAAGCCCAGGCAGAGCCCCACAAGGTTTAAGCCAAAGATGATGGTTTGGACCCACCTGTTTTTATTATATTTAAGTCACCTCAGCAAAAGGAACCTGCAGCGAGAGTTAATCAACAACCAAGGTGGAAAGGCAAGGTGGGGACTCATCCTATAGATGGTACACTAAGGGGAGCCTGGATTTCCATCTTATACCCCAGCTGGCCTGACTTGAGAATCACAGTTTAAACTGATTAAGACTCTCCCTCCCAAAGCCTTCAGACCCTCTTGCCCTAAATGCACATACACACAGAGAGAGAGAGAGAGAGAGATTCAATCTTCCATCTCCCTCCTCAGCAACTCATCACCTTATCTGAAGCAAGTCAGGTCTCCTAGCCCAACGTTTCACCAAACAAATTATGACCTGAATGGCAAGAAAAACTGTGTCACCTAGAGAAACCCAATTAACGACATGACTCTGCTCTCTTCAATTCCCCTCTCCCCTCCAGTCATATCCGGGGCACCTGTGTGGCTGACCGCCTTTTCCTGCTACTGGCCACATTCCCTGGCCAACTCAAAAACCAGAAGACATTTCAACAGGGGCCTCCGGAGCACCCAACCCAGAGATGGGAAATTCTGCTCTCCCCAAACACCCTGGCCTGTTGAGAGAGCATGAAGGACACAGGACAAAAACACCCCCTGGGGGACAGGCTGGAGTCTTCACCTTGAAATCACTCAGTGGCCCCTTAAGCCAGGGCTCCCTGCTGAAGAAAAACAGGTAAATGCTGCTGAAAGCTCCCAAATGAGGACGTGCAAGGGCCCCAGGAGGGACAACGAATAGGTATTTCCAAGAAATTCCTGCTGCAGTTGTTCCCCTCTTATCCCTTTTCTAATGAGCCCCTCCCTGGAGAGATCTCCATCGCCTCCCCCGCCTTCCAGCAAAGCCATGAATACCTAAGCTTTTCCAAACCCGAAGGACCACATGCTGCATGTGTTCGTGTGTGTACAGACCTGTAAACATCCTCTTCCCAGCCCAGGCCAGAGTTTCTGAAGACCAGAAACGCGTCCCCTCCTCCCCCGGTGCACTTGACTTTCCTACCAGCCCCACAGCTCTGCTGCAGAGTTGGTAATGTAATATGCGGGGGACCCTGAGACCGGAAATGCCTGGTGCTGGACTGCTGCACCTGAAACGCGAACGAAGGCACCGGGGCGGGCGGGAGCCGAGCAGCGGGGTGAGGGCGGCGGTAGGAGGTGTGCGGCCCGAGATGGGAAGCTTAAGTGCCGGCCGGCGAAGAGATGCAATTCAGGGCTGGGCGAGGAGGAAAGAGGGTGATGAGGGGGAGGCTGGCGAGGCAGTGGCAAAGTCAAAATTCGAGGAGCCGGGAAACAGGAGGCGGGGGAAGAAGACAGAGGAGCAACGGGGGGGAAAGAGGCCCCAGAGGGGATCAGAGGCCAGGAAGGGGCACCACGGTGAAGATACTGCAGGTTCAGGGGAACTGGAGGGTGACCCGCAAACATCTGGAAGGACGGGGTCCGGAAGCTGAGTAAAGGTAGAGGAGGAGAGAGGAATGGGGGCGGGGCACCCCAGGGCGGGGACCGAGCTGGCTCCCAGAATCTGCAGCGCGTGGAGAGCGAAGGGGAGCGGAGGGCGGGGGCCAGGGAGAGGGGCGGGGGTCGCCGCGGGGGACCCGGCGCCCAGGGAGCGCGCGAGGCGTGCGGCCACCCGCTCTCCAGCGGCGGGGACGGGAACCGGGCGAGGCTGGGGGGGCGGCGCGCTCACCCGCAGGGCGGACAGGTCGATGTCGTCCAGGCTGCGGGCGGGGGCTGGGTCGCCCATGGCCTCCACCGGGAACGGGGCCCCGGGGCCGCTCACGCTCCGGCTCGGTTATTCCGCTGCCGCCGTCGCCGCTTCTCCCCCATCGGGGGATCCTGGGGGCGGGCTCCACCGCGCCTCCCCCGTAGAACGGGGAGGGGGAGGGCCGGCGGGAGGACCGACCCACCGACTGACAGGAGCTCTCGCCCCAGAGCCTGCAACCCGAGCCTCCCGCCTCTCCTGCGCAAGCGCAGAGTGGCCGCGCACCCGGAGGGTGGAAGAGGGAACGTGACGCGGGCGCGCCGGGTTCCCCCTCCCCCTCGGCGCCGACACCTGCGCGCAGGCGCAGGAGAGGGAGCGAAAGGCGCGCGCGAGGACTGAGGGACCGCGCGAGCCTGGCGTGAAAGAAGTGGGCGGCGGCCGAGGCGGCCGCGGAGCGCGCCCACCAGCTGGCGCGCGTGCGCATACGCGTTTCCTTTCCTTCCCCTGTTTTTTGCCCTTTCTCTCCCCCATTTCCTTCTGAGCTCTCCTTTGACGCCTTTCCTTCCTTTTCCCTCCTCTTTCGTGTGCCCAGCTGCCAATCAAACCACCCACCTCTCTATTTGCGGGGGAAGGGAGGTGGGACCCAACACCCTCTATTACTAGGGGGGTTGTTATGGTAACTCCCCACGCGAGGGCTGGGTGGCCTCTAGATAGGATGGGCTGTCCACCCACCTAATTGCCATAGCAACAGTGGAGCCGCTGAGGGAGGGGCGTCTTCGTGAGAACTTGGCTGGAGAAACCGTCTGGGGGCTGGGGAGTGGAGGGGGGTACTGGCTGCCTCGTGACTGCCCCTTACCCCTTCCCCGACTGCAGTGGGAAGTGTTGAGAAGATCTCAGATCTTCCTATCCTAAGATCTGAGGATAGGAAATCCTACTGCAGGCCTTTGTCTCTGCACCTCTTGTTCGGCACAACAGAACTGCTTCCACAATTACTCATTGATCACTGGAGCTGTGCGTGGAGGAGGGGTGGCAGGGAGAGGTGGAGGGGAGCAGTAAGAATCTATGTTGACCCCCTTCAAGTCTGGCTTGGGTCACCTTAGGTCTAGGCATGTTGGCATAGAACCCCCAGCCATTAGCCTCACTGGAGGCTGGGTAATGCTATATAAAGAACAAGGAATCATGTTCTGACACTGACATGCTGTGTGACCTTGAGCAAGTTGCTTTGCTTCTCTGGGCCTTTCTTTCTTTGCAAATTTGAAAGAGAAGGCTGCTTGATCTTTGAAATCACTTGTAACAGTGATAGTATTTCTGCAAGACCCCACCTTCAGCCTTAATATAAACATTACTTTGTTGTTGTTGTTGTTTAATCTCTCAGTCTTGTCCAAATCTTTGCGAACTAGTGGACTGTAGCCTGCCAAGCTCTTCTAACAATGGGATTTCCCAAGAAAGAATACTAGAGTGGGTTGCCATTTTCTTCTCCAGGGGATCTTTCTGTCCCAGGGGTCAAACCTGTGTCTCTTGCATTGCCGGCAGATTCTTTACTGCTGAGCCACCTGGGAAGCATATAAACATCACTTAGGAGAGTTTTAGGGCTTTCCTGGTGGCTTAGACGGTGAAGACTCTCTGCAATGCAGGAGACCTGAGTTTGACCCCTGGGTCAGGAATCTCCCCTGGAGAAGGGAATGGCTTCAGTGTTCTTGCCTGGAGAATTCCATGTACAGAGGAGCCTGACGGGCTACAAGTCCATGGGGTCACAACAACTGAACTACTACAATTGAGAGACTAACACTTTCACTTTTTACTGCTGCGGCCGCTGCTAAGTCACTTCAGTCGTGTCCGACTCTGTGCGACCCCATAGATGGCAGCCCACCAGGCTCCCCCATCCCTGGGATTCTCCAGGCAAGAACACTGGAGTGGGTTGCCATTTCCTTCTCCAGTGCATGAAAGTGAAAGTGAAGTCGCTCAGTCGTGTCCTACCCTCAGCGACCCCACCGACTTCGGCCTTCCGGGCTCCTCCATCCATGGGATTTTCCAGGCAAGAGTACTGGAGTGGGGTGCCATTGCCTTCTCCGAGAGTTTAAATGAGAAGTCCTTGGAAAGGGACAGACACTCTCCTTTCTGGACCCTTCTTTTCACATTCAGATGCACATCCAGTCTCGCTCCCCCACCTTCCCCCTCTTCTGTTTACCTTGCATTTGTCCTTGTCCAAGCCACAGTCATCACTTACCTTCAATACTCTTATTAGCCTCCTACTTGATCTTCTTGCCTGACCTCTTTAAGGTCAATTCTCTATGCTCATAGTGCCTGGTTTTTCTAAAACTCACTCAAATCTCATGTCACTCTCCTGTTAAGATCCTTCGCTGACTCCCCACTGTCTTTTGAGTCTAAAGTGTGGCAATCATGATACTTCAAGATTCTGCCGGCTTCTCCAGCCCTCTTTTTCAGTACTCCACCATTCAACCTCACACACTCTAGCCATATGGAAATCCTCTCCATGCAGTTTCCAGAACTCAACAGACCCTCCTCCAGCCTTTGTGCTTGCCACTTCTTCTCTCTGGAATATTCTGACCATGCCCATTTTCAGTGCCTTTTGCTTTGCCCTTCATGTCTAAATTACTTCCTCCATGAAGCCTTCCTTCACCCCCTGAGACTGAGTTTGGTCCTTCTGTTTTAGCCACCAGGCTTCAACCCATGGTAACTTTTAATACCTTGAACTGTAAAATGTTGAATCTCCTTAAAGGTAAGAATTATGTCAGCCTTATTCAACACAGGGCCTGGCACCCACTAGAGGTTTAGTAACATGTATGTGAATGAAGCCTCTGTATCTGGGTAGGCACTGGGTAGTAACTCAAACACAAGACCATGGGATAGTAGGAAAAAACACAGAATTTAAAGTTAGTGCTTTGTGCAAGTCATTCATCCCTCTGAGGCTCAATTCTATCACTGTAAAATAGGGATAATAACAGGGAGGTTAGAAAAAAATAAAATTAAATGTGTGAAGCACTTGGTATGTATGAAGCTCTCAGTAAATTTACTAATGCCTAAGAGTAAGACATTAGTAAATTGAGCCTCAGAGAGATGAATGACTTTCACAAAGCGCTAACTTTAAATTCTGTGTTTTTTCCCTACTACCCCATGGTCTTGTTCTGGTGGCTCAGACAGTAAAGAATCTGCCTGCAGTGCAGGAGACCTGGGTTCAGCCTCCGTGTTGGGAAGATCCCCTGCAGAAGGGAATGGCAACACACTCCAGTATTTTTGCCTAGAGAATCTCTTGGACAGAAGAGCCTGGGAGGCAATAGTCTGTGGGATCACAAAGAGTCAGATATGACTGAACAACTTTCACTTTACTCTTAGGCTGTGTTTAATAAAGAGATACTTAATCAGTGAATGACCAAATGAAGATCATGGTATGGGGTGGCGGGGGTAGGGAGTAGGGTAGGCTCTATGGCCAGCCAAACCTCAAGAGGCAATGGAATCTGGGCCTGGGGAAGACAAGATTGTCTGGAGAAGACTGGAGAAACAAGACTGGCCCCATGCTGATGATTTTTTCCTTAATATTTATTTATTGATTTATTTGGCTGCCTCAGGTCTTTGTTGTGTCATCTTTCTTAGTTGCTTCACAGCATGGGGAATCTTAGTTCCCCACCAGGAATCCAATCCATGTCCCCTGCATTGCAAGGCAGATTGTTAACCACTGGACCACAAAGGAAGTCCCCGTGATGATAATTATTGAAGCTGGAGTATTGATGCATGGGTACCTAAGGGATCACCATCCCCTATTCTCTAATTTTATGTACATATGAAACTGTCCATAATAATTTAAAAAGAGGTAATGTGGTGGAGGAAGCCCTGAATCGGGCATCAAGAAAAGTTAAAATAGAAATTTCCCCCGTGGCCCAGTGGCTAAGACTCCATGCTCCCAATGCAGGGGGCCAGGGTTCAATCCTTGGTCAGGGAACTCGATCCCTCCCACATGTGGCAACAAAGAGTTGCGGTGCCACAGCAAAGATCCCATGTGCCAAATAAATATTGGGAGGGAAAAAAAAAGTTAAAAGTATTAAAAATAAGACAAATTTTGGATCCCTGGGGGATGGATATTTTGCACAGACACAACCACCCTCAGATCCTCGCACCCATCTTGGGAAGCTGGATTTCTTCTCTTCATCCTGGGTCTAGAGCCAACTCTTCTGACTGCAACCTCACTGCTCTTTTCCCTGCCCTATGGGGGTCTCCATTCAAGAAACTCCATGACCAATGAGGGCAGAGCAGATAGACCAACAGATGGTATAAAGCAGAAGCCCACCTAGCCCAGCCCAGTCCCAGGGCAGCTGCTGCCTCCACCCCACAGTTAATGAGATAATGGTCCCCTAGGGAAAGAGGCACTTAGTGCTGACAATGAGGCTAATTAGCAGAATGCCAATTAGTACCTGGGGACCGCTATACAAGGGAGGGGGAATTGCTTGTGTGGAAATGGCTTTTTCAGAGGAACAGAGGGCTGCACTCAGAGGAGAGGATGGGAGCAAAGCGATAGCATCTCCTCTGTTCACGTCATCATCCACAAGGACCTCTCCTCCAGGAAAGCCTCCTAAACTACTCACCCTGTTTCCCCTCTGTTTCTTCCTGCTCAATTCTGAGATTGAGGGATGAGACCAGAAGGATGAAGGGCAAGAGCCAGCACTGTGCTAAACTTTTTTCCAGTTGCAAAATATTTCAGATATACAAAAAGATATGGGAAAAATATGCATAAAATTTATATCCCACAACCCAACTTGAGAAATAAAAAAGTCGGGGCTTCCCTGGTGGTCCAGTGGCTAAGATTCCATGCTCCCAAGGCAGTGGGCCTGGGTTGGATCCCTGGTCAGGGAAACTAGATCCCACATGCTGCAACTAAGAATTTGCATCCTGCAACTAAAGATCCCACGTGCCGCAACAAAAACCGAAGATCCTTGAGGCTGCAATTAAGACCTGGTGCAGCCAAATAAATAATTTTTTTTTTCAAATAAATAAATATTTAAAAAAAAATAATAAAAGTCACCAGTTCAAAGAACTCTCTCTGTATACCTGTTATATTAGCCTTTTCTCTCTACCTGCCATGGGAGGTAACCCTCCTCAATCCAGTGCATGCTATACTCTCTTGTAACTATGTATGGATGTGAGAGTTGGACCATAAAGAAGGTTGAGCGCCAAAGAATTGATGGCTTTTGAGCTGTGGTGTTGGAGAAGGCTCTTGAGAGTCCCTTAGACTGCAAGGAGATCAAACCAGTCAATCCTAAAGTCCTTCATTAGAAGGACTAATGCTGAAAATGAAGCTCCAATACTTTGGCCACCTGATGCAAAGAGCCAACTCATTAGAAAAGACCCCAATGCTGGGAAAGTTTGAAGGCAGGAGAAGGGGATGACAGAGAACAAGATGGTTGGATGGCATCACCAGCTCAGTGGACACGAGTTTGAGCAAGCTCCAGGAGATGATGAAGGACGGGGAAGCCTGGCGTGCTGCAGTTCATGGGGTCGCAAAGAGTCGAACATGACTGAGCGACTTAATACACTCTCTCATACACAATGACATGTACTTTCTCTCTTCACTCTGCAGCAGTGCCAACTCTGTGCAATGACAAAAATGCTCTCCATCCAGTATGCTAGCCACTAGCTGCAAGTGGCTCCTGGCCACTTGGTGGCTGATGCAAGGAACTAAATCTTTACTTAGTTCTAATTGTTATAAATTTAAGTGTAAATAGCCAAATGTGGCTGGTGGCTACTGTACTGGACAGTGAAGCTGTGTCCTATGAGGGTGGGGACTTTGTAGTACTCACTGCTGTTGGTCTAGATGATGTCTGGCAAAGAGCAGGTGCTCAATAAATATTTAAGTCAACGACTAAATCTTTACAGCAAGACAGTTATGTAAGTATTACTCCCATTTCCCTGGCTTCCCTTGTGCCTCAACTGGTAAAGAATCTGCCTGCAATTCGGGAGACCTGGGTTTGATCCCTGGGTTGGGAAGATCCTCTGGAGAAGAGAATGTCTACCCATTCCAGTGTTCTGGCCTAGAGAATTCCATGATCTGTATAGTCCATGGGGTTGCGAAGAGTCGGACACTACTGAGCGAGTTTCACTTTCACTTTCATTCTCGTTTCCCAGTTGGGACCACGGAGGCCCAGAGAAGTGATGTGACTTGACAAGGCCATTGAGGTAAAAAGTGACAAGCCCAAGACTTGGGTCCAGTTCTTTCTAACCTCAAGCCTATACCTTTACCGACTCCCAGGGGCTTCCCTAAGCCTCCCCTGGGCAGTCACTTGAGGAACAAGGTGCAGCCCCTCTGGGCCCCTCTCTGGGCGCCTCCCTCACTTGCAGCTGTACCCTGGGCTCCATTTCCCTCTAGGAGTCCCAGTGTGGATCCACGCTTCCTACTATGCAGGCAGCCCTGTGTGAACACTTGGTCTTCCCAGCACCAAGTGATGGAGCTCCAAAAGCCACAGATCAGGGGAGCAGAGCTGAGATGAAGCCAAGAAAGGAAGGAGTGGGGTGGGGAGGGGGGTGAAGGCCCTGTGTGGGCCTGGGGGGCCTTTGAGACACACACTTAGTTCAGCCAAGGAAGAGACAAGGAGCTTTTCTAGGCTTTTATTTATGAAATGCTTATTGAACGGATACAAAGTTAGTGTCTGTCAGCAGCTGGTGGAGGGGGTTAGTGTGCATCCCCCCTCCCACCCCTCCCCACCATGGGCGCTGAAGCCAGCAGTGGCTCCATCCTTCCCTCTGCCTTGACAGTAATGAGCTGGGAGAGGCCTTGGGGCAGGGAGCGGGCAGAGCAGGAAGACAAGGGAGAGATGAGAAGGCCCAGGGCCAAGTCTGGTCCTTTTGGAGTAGGAGGCTGATCCCAGGCATTCTGGCAGGAATCTTGCTTCTCCTTTGTAGTAGTGGTTTGAACTGGACAGCGAGGAGGAGGAAGCTCTCTGGGACCCTCTTCCATCTTCCCAACTGGGGTTGGGAGTGTCCTCTTTGGTTGTTTCCCAAAAAACGTCCTTTGTGACTTCTCTAGTCCCCTCCAGGGATGCCTGCCTCCCCCAGGTCTCAAAGGCATTGCCCCGGTCCTGAGGATTAGGGGGCAGAGAACCAGAGGCAGTGTAGCCCAGAGGCTGGTGACCTCTTCCAGGCCAGAGGAGCTGCAGCTATGTCCACACTTCTAGAGGCATCACACCCTCCTTGCTACCCAGGGAGGGCAGCAAATACTCATCCTCCAGGAACTTGAGGGGGAAGTGGACGAGGTGGCCCTGGACCTGGGTGAGTTCAGACCGGGCCAAGGGAGGGCTGACCATGGCCAAGGGCTCCACGACTACATACTCCCGAAGTGCCCGCAGGGAGCGTGTAGCATTGGATGGAAGGCATCGGAAGATCTGTGTGTGGGGGATGCATGGAAGCCAATAAGGCTTCAGGAGACTCTGCCAAGAGTCCAAGCCCAACCGGGCTACACGCCCCCACTCCCCACACCCTACACATATCCCCCTACACTGACCCTGAATCCCATGATGTCCCCAGACCCTCATCTCCTTATGAGAATGGCTGTGTGAAGTGGCTCCTCTCCATCTCACCCCGGACAGGATAATCCCTCAACTTCCCTGGGCCAGCACTCTCCCCACCCCCACCCACCTGCTCATAGATATTGGCGTTGCTCTCAGCTGTTTCTTGCCACAACTGGAAGAAGGCATCACAGACAGGGTCCTGGAGATCCAGATGTGGCCGAGCAGCAGCCCCTAGAATCACGCTGCAGGAGAAAGGGGTCCCAGTGGGGCTAGAGTAAGATCCTTCAAGGGCCTAAATACCAGAAAAGTTATGGTGCGCTGATCCAGCTAATTGAAAATAGATGCACGGTTAAAAAGTAAAATCGGGGCTTCCCAGATGGCTCAGGCAATAAAAATTTTGCCTGCAATGTGGGAGGCCCAGGTTCAACCCCTGGGTTGGGAAGATCCCCTGGAGAAGGGAATGGCTACCCACTCCAGTATTCTTGCCTGGAGAATTCCATGGACAGAGGAGCCTGGTGGGCTTACAGTCCATGGAATTGCAAAAAGCCGGACACGAGTCAGCAACTAACACTTTTGCTAAACAATCAAATCAGTGTAAACAAGTCCAACAGAGCTTTAATTTGTCTGCTTTGGTGACTATTTTAATGCTTTAAAAAAAAAATACCAAATTATTTTTGAAGTATTTGTTTCCCTCTCTCTTTTTTTTTGGTATCCCTGCTTTGCAGTTACCCTAAACTGGACTAGTCCGCCTCTAAGTACTGAAGTGACTAAGAACGCAAGCAAGTACTAATCCACTCACAATGCAGGAAATGTGGGTTCAATCCCTGGGTCAGGAAGACCCCCTGGAGAAGGAAATGGCAACCCTCTCCAGTACTCTTGCCTGGAGAATCCCTTGGACAGAGGAGCCTGGTGGGCTACAGTCCATGGGGTCGAAAAAGTAGGATACGCCCAAGTGACTGATGCACAAGTACTAAGTAAGTACTAGTAAGTGGCTTTCCAGGTGGTGCCAATGGTAAAGAACCCGCCTGCCAATGCAGGAGACTTAGGAGAAGCAGGTTTGATCCCTGGTTCAGGAAGATCCCCACAAGTACTAAGTAAGTACTAGTAAGTGGCTTTCCAGGTGGTGCCAATGGTAAAGAACCCGCCTGCCAATGCAGGAGACTTAGGAGAAGCAGGTTTGATCCCTGGTTCAGGAAGATCCCCTGGAGGAAGGCATGGCAACCCACTCCAGTATTCTTGCCTAGAGAATCCCATGGACGGAGGAGCCTGGTGGGCTACAGTCCATAGGGTTGCAAAAAGTCAGACACGATTGAGTGATTTAGCATAGCACAAGTACTAGTAATCCAGTACTACCTCTAGACAATCCTCACACCTGTTTAAAGAGCAAACCCTCCTCCTTTCCACCTCCCCCCACCTTTTAGCATCCCACCTGGCTCTACCTGAAGCAGTGCTTCCGCAGACTCAAGGCAAACCTGCCTGCCTGATACTCCACACCGTTCATGAGGGATGGCTCCATTTCTGTGTCCTCGATCAGCACGGCCAGCTCACTGTCCCGCTTCCCCAGCAAGCTCCGGTCATTGATGTTTGCTGAGCCTGGGTGGATGCAGGACACACTATGTTTTCCTGAGCCCAGGGAACCCCACCCCACCCCATCACCTCTACCCAAGCACCAGCCTGTGGGCAACACGACTTCTTTGGCCTCCATCCCCAACTGGACATCAGCTGCGATCTCCATCACCCAGTCCCATCCCATTGCCCCTGGCTGGGCCCTGCTCCACCTCTCCGCACCCTCCACTTGTTGCTGGGGACCCAGCACTGACCAATGATGACTGTCCGGTCATCTGCGATAAGCATCTTGCTATGGATATAGATGAGCTCCGAGACTGGGTGCCCGCCTAGTTCTCCGTGTGTGCGTAGCCCACAGATGGAAATATAGTTCTGCCACTCTGTCCCCACTGTGAGCAAGAGATGTGGGGGGAGGGAGTGAGGTGAGAGGTGCCCTCCATTGCAGACGGAGTCCTGGTCCCTCTACCGCCTCACTTCAGAAGCCGTATATAGCCTGGTCTGTACACTTCTCTCTGCACTAATAGGCCACCACGGGCTCCGGCAGTAACCACAGAAGCATGCGGGCGTGACAGCCTCCGTCCCTCCATCCCTGGGGCTCCAGTCCCTCAATCTCTCCCTCCCCGGGGGTCCAGGGCTTGAACCCCCAGCCCCCAGAACTCACTGGCTGCTTTGAGACGATGTAAAATTGAATATTCCCCACGACACAGCGTCCTGAGCGAGAAGAATGGGTGAGGAAGGCGGAGAGACTGGACCGACGGGGGTGGGGGTGGGGTGGGGGAGGGGGATGTCAGAAAAGAGGTGGACCTCAACAGTCCAGCAAGAAGGGATCAGGATGGGGTCATGGAGGGGCAGAGTCTGGCAGGGGTTGAGGTGGGAAGGGCGAGACGGTGGTCACCTGTAAGTGAAGTGCAGAATGGCCTGGATGGAGTTACCACCACCTGTGGAGATGTCACCCTCGAACCCAGGGAGCAGGGGCAAAAGCACGTAGACTCGGAAGCACTGCCCCTGTCTGGAGAGGGGCGGAGTCAGAGGTGTGACCCGTCTCCCAAGCCCCACCCCTCCCCTCACCGCTCTGGTTAGTCTTAAAACACTCCCATAACCCCCAGGTTCCAAGCTGGTCCGCCTTACTTGTGGGCCTTCAGGATTCTGTCCACAATCTCATCGCCCACCTTGTTCAGCACCGTCCGCCCATCTGAGCAGCTAATGAAGAACTGATTCTGGAGCAGGGACCAATGACAGACGTCAGCAGTCCGGCCCCCCCCCCCCGGCAGCAGTTCCTGCCCTCAGCTCCCTGTCGCCATCCCCATCCCCAGGATCCCGTCCCTGGGTCCAGGCTTCAGCAAGTTCTCCAGGTCCAGCTATGCCAGCCCTAAACGACTGAGCCCACTGACAGGATATCCTAAGTCTCTCTGCTCCACCCTCACTCCGACAGACCTCAATGTAGAGGAAGTGCCGGCTCTCTCTGATGGTGTGCAGATAAGCATTGAGAATGGAGTTCTCCAGGGTGCCCGCTGACCAGCGGTCCACTGACCGCAAGACCTGTGGGAACGACGGATAGGATGTGCCTCCTGAGTCCAGGAGAGGAGGGGTTCGGGGGCGAGGGCGGGAGGGCTCTCTGGGTCAGGGAGAGCGCTGAAGGGAAGTTGCGCTGAAGGGAGCGGGGAGAGGGCCGGCTGAATTCCGAGCCTCACCTGCACAGTGGCGCACTGCCCTCCGGAAAGCGTGAAAGGGAGCTGGTTTGCGGTGCTGGTGGATTTGGGCAGCAGGTAGGGGTACATGGGTATCTTGTACTTGGCCTTGGTAGTCTAAGGCGGAGGGGTGGCAGAATCAGCGGGAGATGGCTAGCTGCCCCTGGCTTCCGCCCACCCTCCAGGCTCGGAGGGATCAAGCACCTTGGTGAAATTCCAGCGCTGGATGAAGTGCCGGGCAAGGTCCCGGGCGGGTGAGCCGTGGACTGCCACCCCAATGTCCCGCCATGGCATCCGTGGCATAGTCTCCCTGTCAATGAAATCTGGGGGGAGGGAGAATGTCCCAGGAGAGTCAGGGAAGAGGTCAGGGACGGTCCGTTGGGAACACGTGGGTCAGGGAGGAGGAGGTGCTGACCGGAGAAGAGGTGGCATTACCCTTGACGCGGTTCATCCCATCCTCAGACCCAGGCCCACCCTCTGCCTCAGCTCCCAGCTCCCAGGGACTTTGAAGAAGGTGGACCCCCTACCATCAAAAGGCCGGTCCAGCTGCACCCAGTCCTTAGTGATCAGATTGCTGTAGTCCTTGCCCAGCCAGAAGAGTTGGTTGTGAGTGAGGTCGGGGGTAGCTGGAAGGTCTGAGCATGAGGTGGGAGGCTGTAGGGGGAACACACCCAAGCCAGGGGCAAGGAGAGGCCATGGGTCACACAGAGCCAGGCCAAAGAGAAGAAAGGAGCACTGGAAGACGGGGAGACAGAGAGACACATAGAGGAAGAATGAAACAGAGAGAGTTTGATTCTCCGGCCCTCCCCTTCAGATGCATTTGAAATCCCTAGAGAAATGGGTAGAGGTCATGGGGAGGGAACGGAGTCAGTATATTCAGAGCAGGTTGTTGGGGTTCCAGAAAGGCCTAGGAACCTTGAATGAGGGCTATGACTGGAGAGGAAGGCTGCAGCTGGGAAGGGGTATGGATTTACATTAGTTGAGTTGGGGGGGGTGCTCCGGAAGGCCTTGGGGGATTACCTGGGGGGCAGCTGACTCAGAGGAATCCCCCAGATCAGTCAGTCTGTAGTGTAGGTCATCCCAGCGGCCATAGGCGAGGTCCAACCCACCCAGGAAGGCCACTACTTGGTCTACCACCAGGAGCTTCTCATGATGGGCCCACAGTGTCACCTGGTCTGGGTGGCGCATCACCTGGAGCAGGTATGGGGGAGTTCATGAGTGTGGGCGTAGGTGGGAGAAGCCAGAGGCAGCGTTTGGAGGAGGCGGGGAACAGGAAGATGGGAGGATGAGACGTTCAAGGACAGGGAGGGTTGGTGGGGGTGGGAGTGTAGTGAGGAGGGCCAGAGGGGAGGGGTCTCTGGGGCCTGAGTCACCTTTATGTTGGGGTGCAGCAGCGTCAGTACTCTCTTGCTGTAGCCACTGTTGATGGCCAAGGCCAACTCCACTTCCTTGAACAGCAGTACAGACACTCGGACACCCTCCTCCTGGTGGTCAGTGAGGGAATCAGATCCTAATGACCGTTTCCCACCCTCAGGGTTCCT
This sequence comes from Oryx dammah, assembly GCF_014754425.2. NCBI lineage: Eukaryota > Metazoa > Chordata > Mammalia > Artiodactyla > Bovidae > Oryx > Oryx dammah. The sequence continues at coordinate 35,622,161 of NW_024070192.1, read as the reverse complement.
GTATGTTCCTCCTCTCCACCCAGAGATCCTCATTGCTATGCCACTGACACCCTGTTTTGATGCTTACAGCAAACTTAGATTGAATATCATCTATCTGCTCACTCACTCATCCATCCACACATCTACCCACCTACCTAGCATTATCTAGCCATCCATCTTCCCAACAATTTACTCATCCCCTTATCTACCATCTGTCACTCATCTATCTATTTACCACTCTCCTGGGATCTACCTTCCCAACCTCATATCCTTCTATCTATCTCCCTTTCCATCATCTGTCCATCCCCTCACCCACACACTCTCCATCATCCACATATCTTTCCTCCCATCCATTAACATCTGTGGATGCTCCCAACATAGCAGACACTGTGCCTTGTACTGCAGCTAGTGGTATTCATCAGCCCAATGAGAGAGACAGATATGTCCATCCCCCGTAACATAATTGAGTATATAAGGTATTGGGAGGAAAGTCTACATCAAGGAGAGGAAGGGCAAGAACAGGGAGGTTGGTCTTCTTCTCTAAGGGAGTTCTCCCCAGGGAAGTGGAAGAGGTGATGTCTGTGAGACTGAACCAGGATGGGTACATTTCTTCCTCCTCAAGTTTTAGATTCCTTACCTTCCCCCCCTACCCCCCGCCATGCTATAGTCTCTTCCAACCAATCTCTACCCACAAGCCACCCCTTGACCATACCTCCCCTCCAGCCAGACCATTCTCCTCACCGCCTTCTTCTTGAGCATAATGTCCAGTCTCCAGTCATCTGAATGGGCTGGACGCTTCAGGTAAATCTCAGGACTCAACCTGGGATTCAGGGCAGCAGATGAGGGTAAGCTAAGCTCCCAAAGACAGCCACTCCTCCCCTTCCACTCCTTTTCTGACCCATAAGCTGATCTGTTGCAGGTACTAACCCACACTTTCTTGCTCAGGTTCTTCTCCCACTTACCACCAGTCTGTGATGAAAATCTCTTCTTGAGCTCGCAGGATGGCATCTGCCACAGCAGCAAAGTAACCTGCCCCATTCACAAACCTGGGGGGAGGCCAAGCCAAGGAGATCAGGGAAGTCAGAGGCCAGAAAGCTCTGGAGAGTGAAGATCGAAGGACAGTCATGGGTCAGAGGTGATAGCAAGGTCAAAGACCGAGAGTGATCACAGAGTCAGATAGTAGCAGATATTTCAAAGTGGAATAAACTTGCCAGTATGAACTAAATAAAAATAAAAGTTACAAAAGACACAATAAACTAAAGAAAATGACTAAAGACTGGGAGGATTAATACATCACATATAAAGAGTTCCAACAAATCAGTAACAAAAAGACATATAAGCCAATTGAACAAAGAATAAGAATGGATAGCTCACAGGGAGAAAATGGCCAATCATATGAAAAGATGTTCAGTATCATCGCTAAACAAGGAAATTGGTATTAAAATAAAATGACACTTTTTAAATCCACTCTGGCAAAAATTAAAATCACAGGTAACACTTCAGTATCAGAATGGGGAAGTGAGTATTCTCATAGACTGTGAGAATATAAATTGGCTTTATAGCCTTTTTAGAGGACAACTTGGCAGTATCTAACAGAATATTAAGTGTACATACTCCCTAATACCATTAAATGCACTTAGTAATTCTGTACCTAGGAAGACATCCTATTTTAAATGCTTAGGCAAACATTGTGTTCATTGCAGTATTGTTTATAAGACTGAAAGTGGGAAATAATGTAAATACCTAATCTCTAACACATGTATTAAGTGGGAAAAAAAAAACCAAAGGAGAGGGCACATGATCTTATTTACATTAAAACAAAAAGTAACATATATGCACAAGTGCGAACATATTCAGGAAAAGACCTGGGAAGATAAATATCAAACTATCACCAGGATTACTTTTGGGGAGAGAAATGGGATTTGTGGGAGAGGGAGTGGGGAAGAACTAAGGTATGGAGAGTAGGTAAAGGCTTGGGCAAGTTCTGCATTGTTAAGACTTTTATTTACTTCTAAAATATTTTGTTTATTTATTTGGCTCCAGAGGGTCTTAGTTGTGACATGTAGGCTCTTTGTTGCAGCATGTGGGGTCTAGTTCCCTCAGCAGGGATTGAACCCAGGCCCCCTGTATTGAGAACAGGGAGTCTTGCCATTGGACCACCAGGGAAGCCCCTGTTAGACTTTTAATAACTGTTCTGTTTGAGGGTGAAGAACAGGGTCTTGACCCAGACTGCCTGCATTTGAATCTATTGTTTACAAGGTGTGTGACCTTGGCAAGTTATTTAACTTCTCCTTGATTCAGTTTTCTCATCTGGAAAATGGAGATAACAACTGTACCTGTGTCACGGAGTAAGTTCATAAACATAAAGCAGCTTCCCTGGTGGCTCAGCGGGAAGAATCTGCCTGCCAGTGCAAGAGACGTAGGTTTAATCCTGGGTCGGGAATATCCCCTGGAGAAGAAAATGGCAACCCACTCCAGTATTCTTGCCTAGGATATCCCATGGACAGAGGAGCCTGGTGGGCTACAGTCCATGGCATTGCACAAGAGTTAGACATGACTTAGCAACTAAACAACAACAACAACAAAGCATAAAACACTCAGAACAGTTCCTGGCTCATACTAACTGGCACAATCAGTTCTTTTGTTAAAAAATAAATTTCAAAAGGGTACAAATGAACTTATCTACAAAGCAGAAATAGTTACAGATATAGGAAATAAACTTATGGTTACCCAGGGGGTAATGGGGGAAGTAGGGATAAAGATCAGGACTGAAATATATATACTACTCTGAAGCATCTTAGCAGTAGTATATATAAAATAGATAATTAATAAGGACCTAGTATAGAGCACAGAGAGCTCTACTCAATACTCTGTAATGACCTATATGGGAAAACAATCTAAAAAAGAGTGGACATATGTATAACTGGTTCTCTTTGTTGTACTTCCGAAACCAACACAACATTTAAATCAACTCCAATAAAAATTAAAAAAAAAAAAACACAAAATTCTCAACACTAACACCAAGGGGGGAAAAAATTGTTTCCATGACTCCTCTCTGCTTATGATAAAAGTTAACCTCCTTAGCTAGCAGGAGAGGCGCTGATCAGGCCCTGAGACCACCAGACCTTTTTTTTTTGGCCACACTGCACATGGCAGGCAAGATCTTATTTCCCTGACCAGGGATCGAACCCACACCCTTGCACTGGAAGCACTGAGTCTTAATCACTAGTCCTCCAGGGAAGTCCCCTGCTCCAGACTCTTTTCCGGGTTCTGCTCCTCAAACTGGAACAAGTCAGCCTTCGTGAATCCCTAACACGCCAGACTATTTCTAGCGTCTCTGCAGGGACCACCCTTCCCCATTTTATCTTGCTAACGTGAACCTCAGAGTTACTGCCTTCTGGAAGCCAGTCCAGACACCTGCACTAGAGCAGATATCCCTTGTCTGAGCTTGGTACTCTGTGTCTATTGCCAGTATGGCAAATTCCCACTGTTTCATGATTGAATCACCTACTGTGTCTTATCCCTGCCATGGACCTGGCACATAACGGGTGCTTAGAAAATGTTTATTAAATAGACCAAATGAATCAGAGAGATTTGAGATCCCTGAGAACACAGAGGGTCAGTGGGGTGAAAGGGGGTTAGAAAGGTCACAGGAGGTCAGTCAGAGAGGTCAGGGTCAGAGATCACCTAATTTGGGGTTCAGAAAGATCAGAGGGTAATCAGAGGAATCAGAATGATCAAAGGTCAGGGGGTGGGGGCGACTGGAGAAGTCAAAGGGGTAGGTTACTGAGGTCAGAAGGGGTCAGAGGAGAGAGAAGATCAGGACTCAGAGAACACCAAGGAGGTTGAAAGACCACTGACAATTTCAGAAAGGACATCAGTGTCTCACCACCGGGCCAGGGTCCCAGGCCGAGGAGGAGCATAGCTGTCGTGCCGGTGCAGCTGAATGAAGTCTCTGCCCGGGCCCTGGGCCAGCTCGGTGATCTCCTGGGCCCACCACCGTGCCTGACGGTAGCTGCTGCACTTGAGAATCAAGGACCTGGGCAAGAACAAAGGATGGACCACCACCCTCGCCCTCCGTACCTCTGGCTTGGCCCAGAAACCCTCTTCCTTCAGCTGTCTGCTCTTCCCCACCTCCTTCCTCAGTCTATACTTGATTTCACAGGGACAGGGCATACATCTGTCTTATTCACAGTTGGGTGTTTGGCACTTAGTATTGTGCCAGCCGCTCAAGGTTGTTGTCTGTTTTTTTTTGGGGGGGGGAGGGGGGGAAGGGGTGAGCTATGCAGCATGGCATGTGGAATCTTAGTCTTAACCACTGGATCACCAGGGAAGTCCCTCAAGTTTATTGAATAAATAAGTGAATGGACGGAGTGCCCTTTCTTTGCACCAAAAGCCCTTCTGAGACAGGCCTGGGACCTGGGACCCTTTGTTGCAATGCTTGCACCTGGACCCACCTCTCTTGGAGCAACAAAACACAAAGAAACTACATGGGACTAAAAATAACTGTGTGCATCAGCAGTTACGGCAAATTTTGGACAAAAGATACAAACAGACCAAAAGCCCAACTGCCCAAAGCCCAGAGCAAAAGCAGGGTATAGTACATGCCCCCTGTACACAACACCACCTAAAGGAGGGGCAAAACATCTAACCCATCCCCCCGGCCTGACTTCTGGACACATCCCTACCCTCATCCCACATAAGGAAGCAGCTTCGTTCCTCCCTCTCCCCAAGGGAGTGAGCAAGCAAGGGAACCTGTTGTTTGTTCCTACTTCCCCTCAACCCCAGAGAAAGCTCTGGGCCAGCCTCTAGGAGCAGCCCCAAGCATCTGGCTAGAACGTTCCCTGGTTCCAAATCATGGCCATCTCCAGAGGGGTGGGGTGGGAACACCCTCTCTTCCGTGGTCTCTTCCACGCATCTCCCCTTAGGGCCCCAGGCTGGCTCTTCACTCACCAGGTGCTGTCCATACCAGGGAGGCCTTACCTGTGAGAGGTGTCGACCCGGACCCCGTACCGTGCCTCTGTACTCCTTTTCCCCACCTGCACCTCGAAGCCAGGGTCGAAGAGCTGAACAAAGGAGATGGCGCCAGTCTCGAGGCACATGTATAGCAGGAAGGAGTCCTTCACCACCAGCCACCTGGAGGGGAAGGGCTCTAGCCATTCCCTCATGCCCCCCGACCCTCGGATCTCCTTCCTCGCCCCCACCCACTGTCCAGCCTCTCTGCTCAGCCCTCACCGCTTGGACCAGCGATAACAAACTTGGTCTCGGCCACAGCAGGTGAGGCCAGGAACACGGTGGCCACCTGAGCGCTTCCGGATCACCCCCTCCCTGTGGGGAAAACCAGGAAGAGGTGCTGGAGAGGGATCCAGGGTTCAAACCTGTGGGGATAGAATCAGACTCCCAGCCCACCCTGCCCGGTTTTCCCTATTCTCGGGGAGGGAGAGATTCAGACATTGGCAGACAGTGGGTGAAAAGTGTCAGACACTCACAATCCTTTGCATCCAAGGTCTGGGATAAAGGACAGCTGACTGACTTCCAGGAACTCTGTCTGCAGAGGAAGAAAAAGGCTCAGAGGAGAGACTCGTTGTCAGTCCCTCAAATCCTACCAACCCTGGTCCTCTGCCCCCTGATTCATCTCAAGGGACCTGGCACCAGCCCCTGACCTTACCATGGCATGGTAGTTGCGATAGAAAGACATGGTTAGGAGGCAGTTGAGATAATTCTCCAGGTATTTCTGAAGTGAAGGGATGGGAGACAGAAAGACGGATGAGACCAGAGCCATTTGCACCCAAACACCTTCCCAGAGGACCTGGTGTCTGGTCCAACCTGCTTGCTAGAGGTACGTCTGGAGGAGCCCTCAGGACCTGCTCGGGGTAGAGAGGGTATCTCTCTGCTGTCTCCCTCTGGGGCTGGAGATGAAGCAACAGCAAAACTGTGGAAGGGATGAGGAAGGGTCAATAGGAGCTGGAGGCTCAGTGCCTGGGATCCTGAAGCACTGGAGGCGGGGACTTGGAAGAGCTGAGGAGACCTAGAGGGTAGCAGCAGGAATGCCCGCTACCCTGAGGATGGAGACAGAAAAAGGTGGGAGGCTGCCAAGGGCACTTTGGGCATCCAGCCCAGCTGAGATACTGGCCCAGAATCAGGGACAGGCAGAGCTGAACAGATCCTGGTAACTGGGGTCAGAGAAGGTGGGGGGAGCCCAGTGGCCAGAGTTGGGGGAGGAAAGTAGCTGGGGTAGGGTCAGCTGTGGCCTGGGGATGAGACAGGCAGAAAGCAGCGATGGGGGCTGGGGCAGACACCCCCGGCTGCCTCGAGGTGAGGGCCATCTGCCCTACACAGGAGGCAGCCTTGTCCCCCTCACCGAGCCAGCGGGAGCAGACTCATGAAGACTTTGTGTCTCAGGAGGTCCCGATGCAGCTCCTGGAAATGACGGAACTTCTTCTTGGTTGTCCAGGTGAAGTCACCGTGAGTCAGGCGCACAGAATACAGAGTGCAGGTGCCCACCTGGGGGAGGGAGGAACTGAACGGATGTTCCCTGGTGGGAAGGCAGCCCCTCACTCCGGCCAGCCCTCCCCATCCCCACTCCCTTGGGGCCAGCCCAGCCACCTTGGATCCACTGGTGTATCTTTCAGTGCCCACCACCTGAGCTATGACGGGGACCCCAGGGGCAAACAGCAAGGGGTGCATTTTCAGAGGCTGGAGGTGGTAGATGGCCAGAAAGGGGTGCATCCGGTCGGCTGGAGGGAAAGAAAGTGGAAGAATGTGGACTCCAGGAGGTCTCAGCCCTCCTCCTCCTCTCCCAGAGACTCTCCTCCCTGTGTACCTGGGTCCTCTCCCTCCTTCAGGGTGTCCACCTCATCGGGCTCCATCTGTAACTGGCTGGAGTCCAGGTCATCCCCAGAGGGGAAAAGGCTCTGGGGGGTTGCCGCCATCCTGGGAATATGAGGAGGCCTCAGAACGGTGATCCACTCTGCAGAACTCTATCCCCCCTATCCCACCCCCACGGTCCTCGGTCTCCCCAGGTCCCCCGCTTTCCCCCACCCGGCTCCCGCTGACTCTTAATCTCTCTCTGATTAGAATCCATCGGTCCGCACTGCCCTGCCAATTCGCCTCTAATCTCCATCCCCTATCTCTGATCCTTCATCCAAAACGCCTGAGCCCCGCCTCCTGTCCCTTAATCAGGATGCCAAGGAACAACCGGCCAGGCCCGGATGGCCCCGAAGCGGGGCAGAGGAAGGGGCCCCGGGAGGGTCGCAAGGGGTCCCGAGCCGCCGGGTCTCCAGCCAGGCCAAGCCAGCTGGAAGAAGGGGTCCAGGCAGGAATGAGGAAGTTAAGCGTTCCCCGCCCAGGAAAGAAACCCCGAAATCTGAGCATGCGGCTGAGTCAGGAGGCCCCGCAGCCCGAGCGCATTCCTGTCCCCGCCAGATCTCCTGGGCCTGGGATTTCCGTGGCGCCCCCTTCCCGGCCCCCTCACCGGGACAGCCCGAGCGGGCGGCGGCGCGGCTTCGCGAGCGGAGCAGAGCCGGAGCTGGGTTCCACACCCCAAAGCGCCAGGGCGGAGCGGGCGCTCAGGGCCTGCCCTCGGGGGCGTGACGGGCCCCCGGCCTCACCTCCGCGTGATTCTCGTCTGTCCTGTCCCGCCTCCGCCGCCCTCGGCCCGCCCCGGCGTCCTGCGCGCAGTCTGGACGCGGGGCCGCCCTCAGCTCTACTGGACCGCGCCGCCGGCGTCTCGCATCCGTGCGGCGCCGTCCGCCTGGCTGTCCGTCTGTCCCGCGCCGTCGGTCCGCGCGGGCCCGGACTGTGCCCTGTGGGCGCTCAGCGACCTTCCTCCACTCAGGCGCCAGCACCCCGGGTCCTCTCCGGCCGCTCCTGGCGGGACGCGCCTCCGGGGCCGGGACCTGGCAGTACTCATTTCTAGGGCGGGCTGCGAACCACATCGGGCCGGCTTAGCCAGCGTTTGTAGAAGAAAGGAACGATAAAAGGCCGGAGGGGTGGTGCCCACAAATTCATTAACGTGCGCAAGCTTGCTTTCTTTCATTCACTCACTGTTTATTGCGTCCTTGCCTGTCGCCAGACTCCGAGCCTACAGTAATGGAAAAGACTAACACGAACTGCTCTTCTAGATCTAGCAGTCTAGGGGCAAACAGGAAAAAATTCAGATTCTAAAAGACGAAATATTTCATTTTTTTCAAAGCAGATTCCTTTATCTCTTCTAGATGGAAGAATGGGTTGATGGACATTTCTTGATGGCATTTTGGGTTGTTTCTAGCTTTTGTCTATTGTGAATAAAGCTCCTATAGGAAGCGTCACTACAAACAAAGCGAGTGGAGGTGATGGAATTCCAGTTGAGCTATTTCAAATCCTGAAAGATGATGCTGTGAAAGTGCTGCACTCAATATGCCAGCAAATTTGGAAAACTCAGTAGTGGCCACAGGACTGGAAAAGGTCAGTTTTCATTCCAATCCCAAAGAAAGGCAGTGCCAAAGAATGCTCAAACTACCGCACAATTGCACTCATCTCACACACTAGTAAAGTGATGCTTAAAATTCTCCAAGCCAGGCTTAAGCAATACATGAAATTCCAGATATTCAAGTTGGTTTTAGAAAAGGCAGAGGAACCAGAGATCAAATTGCCAACATCCGCTGGATCATGGAAAAAGCAAGAGAGTTCCAGGAAAACATCTATTTCTGCTTTATTAACTATGCCAAGGCCTTTGATTGTGTGGATCACAATCAACTGTGGAAAATTCTTCAACAGATGGGAATACCAGACCACCTGACCTGCCTTTTGAGAAACCTGTTTGCAGGTCAGGAAGTAACAGTTAGAACTGGACATGGAACAACAGACTGGTTCCAAATAGGAAAAGGAGTATGTCAAGGCTGTATATTGTCACCCTGCTTATTTAACTTATATGCAGAGTACATCATGAGAAACGCTGGGCTGGAAGAAGCACAAGCTGGAATCAAGATTGCCCGGAGAAATAGCAATAACCTCAGAAATGCAGATGACACCACCCTTATGGCAGAAAGTGAAGAACTAAAGAGCCTCTTGATGAAAGTGAAAGAGGAGAGTGAAAAAGTTGGCTTCAAGCTCAACATTCAGAAAACTAAGATTATGGCATCTGGTCCCATCAGTTCATGGCAAATAGATGGGGGAAACAGTGGCTGACTTTTTTTTGGAGGGGGCTCCAAAATCACTGCAGATGGTGACTGAAGACATGAAATTAAAAGACTCTTACTTCTTGGAAGGAAAGTTATGATCAACCTAGACAGCATATTAAAAAGCAGAGACATTACTTTGTCAACAAAGGTCGGTCTAGTCAAGGCTATGGTTTTTCCTGTGGTCTGGTATGGATGTGAGAGTTGGGCTGTAAAGAAAGCTGAGTGCCGAAGAATTGATGCTTTTGAACTGTGGTGTTGGAGAAGACTCTTGAGAGTCCCTTGGACTGCAAGGAGATCCAACCAGTCCATCCTAAAGGAGATCAGTCCTGGGTATTCATTGGAAGGTCTGATGTTGAAGCTGAAACTCCAATACATTGGCCACCTGGTGCGAAGAGCTGACTCATTTGAAAAGACCCTGATGCTGGGAAAGATTGAGGGCAGAAGGAGAAGGGGATGACAGAGGATGAGATGGTTGGATGGCATCACCGACTCAATAGACATGGGTCTGGGTGGACTTCGGGAGTTGGTGATGGACAGGAAGGCCTGGCGTGCTGCGGTTCATGGGGTTGCAAAGAGTCGGACACGACTGAGCAACTGAACTGAACTGAAACATTCCTGGGTAAGTGTTTCTGTAGAAATACCTTCTCGCTTCTCTTTGGTAAATAGCTACAAACTTGCCAAACTTATTTGATCTCTAATTGCACACATTTATATGGAGACATGGTAAAGAAAGTGACAAAGGCTATTTTTAAATGGTCATTAAAAAGCACTTTTTAAATAAGTGAAAAATTTTAAAATGGGGGGGAGGTATTTTAAAATGAGAGGGATCTGCCAAACTGTTTTCCGAAAAGGTAGTTCTGTTTTACATTTCCAAGATCTGTGTATGATAATTCCAGTTGATCTGCAGCATGGCCAAGATTTGATATTGACAATCTTTTTAGCATTAGTCATGCTAGTAAATGTAAAATAATACATCGTCGTAGTTTTATTTGCATTTCTCTAATGACTAATGATGCTGACCATACTTCAAGTGCTTATTGACCATTTTTATGTATCTCTTATTAAGTGTTTGATTCTTTCATTGACTGCTTAGAAAACCATGTTATTTGACTTATTAAATTGTAAGAGTTCTTTATATGTTAAATTGGTCAAAAAGTTTGTTCGGAATTTTCAAGTTTTTTTGGGTTTTTCATAAGGTGTTATGGAAAAATGAAAATGAACTTTTTGACCAACCCAATATTTTGGATACAAATCCTTCATCAGATAAATGTACTACAAATATTTTCACCCAGAAGATAGTTTCTCTTTTTAAAATAATGGTGCCTTTTGGGAATTCCCTGGCTATCCAGTGGTTAGGACTTGGCTCTGACTGCAGGGCCCAGCCTCGAAGCACAGCCAAAACAAATAAATAAATGATGCCTTTTGAAGAGCAGAGGTTTTTAATTTTGATTAATTTGTGGCCTATAGACTATTACTCAGCAATAAAAATGAATAAAGTGTAAAATGGTGAAGCCACCTTGGAAAACAATTTCAAAATGTTAAGCGTAGTGTTACTGTGCTTGTGTTATGCTTGTGCTAAGTCACTTTAGTTGTGTCCGACTCTTTGAGACCCCATGGACGGTAGCCCGCCAGGCTCCTTTGTTCACAGGATTCTCCAGGCAAGAATACTGGAGTGGGTTGCCATTTCCTTCTCCTGAGGATCTTCCCAACCCAGGGACTGAACCCATGTCTCTTAGGTTTCCTGCCTTGGTTCTTTACCACTAGTGTACGGGCAAGCAATTCCACTCCTAGGTATATTCCAAAAAGAATTGAAACGTTTCTTCACAGAAGCTTGCACAGGAATGTCCATAGCAATGTTATGCAAGTAACCAAAAAGTAGACACAAACCAAATGTCCATTAAGTTATAGATGGATAAACAAAATGTGGTATATCCCTACCATGAAATATTATTCAGCCCTGAAAGTAATGATGTACTGATAGCCTGCTACAATGTGTATGAACCTTGAAAAGTTATGCTAAGTGAAAGAAGCCAGACACAAGGGACCACATATTATATGAGTCCATTTCTATGAAATGTCCAGAATAAGTAAATTCAGAGACCATAGCTGGACCAGTAGCTAGGGAGAGGGACAGAGGGGTGACTGCTAATGGGCACAGAGTTTCTTTTGAGGGTGATGAGAAGGTTACATTAGCTGTGATGGTTGCTCACCTCTGTGAATTAAAAAAAACAAAACCATTGAATCGTAGACTAAAGGGTGAATTTTATGGCATATGAATTATTCTCAATAAAGTTATTACGAGAAACACAAACTGTTACTACATACAACTGTTAATACACACCACTGTTAATGCATACAACATGGGTGACTTTCAAAAACATTATGCTGAAAGAAGCCAGACACAACAGAGGAGTACTATGTGATTCCACTAATATTGAGTTCTGGAAGAGCAAAGCCAATCTATAGTGATGGAAATCAGATCTGCAGTTGCCTGTGGCAGGGAGTGGGGAAAAGAGGGACAGTAAAGGGCACAAAGGGAACTGGGGAGGGAAATGTCCCCTATCTTGATTGGGGTGGGGATTACATGGGTGTATGCGCTTGACATTGGAAAAGACCCTGATGGTGGGAAAGATTGAGAGCAGGAGGAGAAGGGGGCGACAGAGGATGAGTCAGTTGGATGGCATCTCTGACTCAATGGATATGAGTTTCAGCAAACTCCGGGAGATAGTGGAGGACAGGGAAGCCTGGTGTCCTGCAGGTCATGGGGTCACAGAGTCAGACATGACTTAGCGACTGAACAACGCACTTATTAAAACTCATGAAACCGCACACTAACATCTGTGCATTAAGTTGTAAATTTTTACTTCAATAAAGTTAATTTAAAAAACAGATGTTCCAATATAAAATAAAAAATCAAGTGTAGATTTCAGTCAGGCAATGGAGTCAGCAGTGCTTTCTGACCTTTCCCACATCATGACACCCTAAGGGAATGACAATGTAGCTCTCGGAGGGCATTTTATTTATTTATTTAAATATTTGGCTGTACCAGGTCTTTTTTTTTTTCAGTCTTTGGCTGTGCTGGGTCTTTGTTGCTGCTAGAGGACTTTCTCTGTTTGTGGCAAGTGGGAACTATTCTCTGGTTGCGGTGCTCAGGTTTCTCATTGCCGTGGCTTCTCTTGTTGTGGAGCATGGGCTCGAGGGCTTTAGTAGTTGCAGCATGGGGCTTTGTTGCTCTGCGGCATGGGAAATCTTCCCAGACCAGGAATCGAGCCCATGTTCCCTTCATCGGCAGGTTAATTCTTAACCACTGGATCACCAGGGAAGTCCCTGTGCCAGGTCTTACTTGCAGCATAGATCTCAGATCTTGTTGAGGCTTGCAGGATCTTTTTCTCTATTCTTTTTTTTAAGTTCAGTTCAGTTCAGTCGCTCAGTCATGTCCGACTCTTTGCGACTCCATGAATCGCAGCACACCAGGCCTCCCTGTCCATCACCATCTCCCGGAGTTCACTCAGACTCACGTCCATTGAGTCGGTGATGCCATCCAGCCATCTCATCCTCTGTCGTCCCCTTCTCCTCCTGCCCCCAATCCCTCCCAGCATCAGAGTCTTTTCCAAAGAGTCAACTCTTCGCATGAGGTGGCCAAACTACTGGAGTTTCAGCTTTAGCATCATTCCTTCCAAAAACACCCAGGGCTGATCTCCTTTAGAATGGACCGGTTGGATTTCCCTCCAGTCCAAGGGGCTCTCAAGAGTCTTCTCCAACACCACAGTTCAAAAGCATCAATTCTTCGGCGCTCAGCTTTCTTCACAGTCCAACTCTCACATCCATACATGACCACTGGAAAACCCATAGCCTCGACTAGTTGGACCTTTGTGGGCAAAGTAATGTCTCTGCTTTTCAATATGCTATCTAGGTTGGTCATAACTTTTCTTCCAAGAAGTAAGCGTCTTTTAATTTCATGGCTGCAGTCACCATCTGCAGTGATTTTGGAGCCCCCCAAAAAAGTCTGCCACTGTTTCCCCATCTATTTCCCATGAAGTGATAGGACCAGATGCCATGATCTTCGTTTTCTGAATGTTGAGCTTGAAGCCAACTTTTTCACTCTCCTCTTTCACTTTCATCAAGAGGCTTTTTAGTTCTTCTTCACTTTCTGCCATAAGGGTGGTGTCACTGCATATCTGAGGTTATTGACATTTCTCCCGGCAATCTTGATTCCAGCTTGTGCTTCTTCCAGCCTAGCATTTTTCATGATATACTCTGCATATAAGTTAAATAAGCAGGGTGACACTATACAGCCTTGACGTACTCCTTTTCCTATTTGGAACCAGTCTGTTGTTCCATGTCCAGTTCTAACTGTTGCTTCCTGACCTGCATATAGGTTTCTCAAGAGGCAGGTTAGGTGGTCTGGTATTCCCATCTGTTGAAGAATTTTCCACAGTTTATTGTGATCCACACAGTCAAAGGCTTTGGCATAGTCAATAAAGCAGAGATAGATGTTTTTTAGGTTGCTGCATGTCAAAACTTAGTTGCCGCATGTGGGATCTAGTCCCCTGACCAGGGATTGAACCTGGTCCCCCTGCATTGGGAGTGTGAAGTCTTAGCCACTGGACCACCAGGGAAGTCCCTATTTGTTTATTTTTATTTACTTATTTTTTATTTGGGTGCACTGGGTCTTAGTTGCAACATGCTGGATCTAGTTCCCATGACCAGGGGTCGAATCCAAGCCCCCTGCATTGGGAGCACAGAGTCTTAGCTGCTGGACCACCAGGGAAGCAGGGAAAGCCCTTATTTATTTTTTAAAATTAATTTTTATTGGAGTATAGTTGCTTAGAGGGCATTTAGAGTCTTTGGTTAGCACACTTGGGACCCATGGCTCCCAGCCTGGGCTCTGGCTGTCCTGCACCTGCTGGGGGCATCAAAGCCTGCCAGGAATAAGCTCGGGAAGCTCGAGTGAGGTGGTAAAGGGTAGACTCTGGGGTCAGACTAAAGAGGGTGAGGAAAAGTTACTGCTATTCTGATGACTGCCTGTGTGACCTTGGACAAGTGACCTAATCTTTCAGTGCCTTGGATTCCTCATCTGTGCAGTCACATAGTAATGACACTGACTTTAAAAGATCATTGATACTCCATTGTGTATATGTACCACAGCTTTCTTATCCATTCATCTGCTGATGGACATCTAGGTTGTTTCCATGTCCTGGCTATTATAAACAATGCTGCAATGAACATTGGGGTATATGTGTCTCTTTCAATTCTGGTTTCCTCAGTGTGTATGCCCAGCAGTGGGATTGCTGGGTCATAAGGCAGTTCTATTTGCAATTTTTTAAGGAATCTCCACACTGTTCT